>NC_029785.2:51051174-51058919 GCF_000816755.2 Arachis ipaensis | reverse complement strand
AAATTAAATTTTAAAAACTTACTTAAATAGTATTCTAAAAGAAAATATAAGAAAATTATAATTACCTTTTTCAAATGATAATATTCCTTCTTTTTTCTTTCCCAACAAATATTAAAACTTGAAGCTTTCAAAGTAAAGTAGCTAACAGCAAAAATTGAAGAAAATCTAAAACCTGTTTCACATATATATACCACACATTTATAATGCAACCAAGCATTTGACAATGCACGCTGAAAGGATGAAGTAACCATTTTATATTTAACAAAAGGTATTCCATGAAAGCAATAATGACAGGGAAGAAATGAAACTAATCCACAAATAGCATGACACCGACAAAATAAGTACATAGCAAACATAGCTCTAGCACAAACACAAAAGGGAGAATAATAATCTTTGTGTTGAAGTCATTAAGACTTTAGGCAAAGGAGGCACCGATAAGAATATTAGGAATTTAAATAAAGAGTAACATTATTTCAACTCTCAAAAATGAATAGATCAGCTGGATAAACAGAACTGCAGTGGAAAGTGGAAACAGAGAGCAAGAGAAGATAACTAATGAGTGCAAAAACAAAGAAAATAGAGTGAAGACAGCATAACACAATGCAAGAGACCCAAGCTAGAAAGTGTGATGAAAAGGAAACTGAAATGAACGAGGAGAGTGTTGATGTGATGATTAACCATCATTCGGATCTGTGTTACCACTAACAGCAACGGGTAGCCAATGAAGAATGCAGTTGCCAGTAAAAAACAACAGTAGCAGCACCCTTCTGAGACGGATAATAATGATAACCTGACTGCTGATGAAGATGATCTTAATCTAAATATAAGTATAAATACTTACATTATCTAAGACATGAGTCTGTATTCATAGAATTTCTATATACAATTTGAGATGTTCTTAATTATTCTTGTATAGATGACATTAACATATAAATGATCATGAAGAAAAACACAGAGAACAAAACAAATTAGGATTGGGAGCTCTTAACAAGAAGAAATTGGACAAATTCGAAATTAGACAAATTAAATTTAGCACTAATTTGATTATTGCAAGGTGCACAAAATTAATCACTATATGTGTAGCAACAAGAATCAATAATCTTTCACCAAATCAAAGTTGATGATAAAACAATATAAAATGCATATATGTGGATAGGCTTAGCTTTCTAGCAAATATGGATGCACCTAATCATAAAGTACATATAAATAAAGATACGAGGGAAACAAATAAAGGGACCTTGCAATTCCAGTGACTAAATTAACGTTTTACCTTATTGTTGAATCAGTTAAGTTGTGAATAGAATCTTATTGCAAGAACACCTATACTGGAAAATTATTTCTATTTTTCGAATTCCAACTCATACTATACAGTTACTTGACTAACTAAACTAAAATTCTGTCAATCAATTGCTAACAATTTATAAAAGGCTTATTAATTGATCCTAACTGTTTAGTTTCACTTTAGGAATAGAAAGCCAAAAATAATAACCCGTTAGAGTACCTGAAAATGTGATCGAAATCCTCCACTGCAATGTTGGCTATGGTCGAGTACTTGCTATCAAGAACACCTGCCGAGTTAACGAGAATGTGAACCGTCGAGCCGAATTCGAGCAATTTTCTTAACAACAACAGTATATGAACACAAAAATTAATATTAGAAATTCAAAACATCTGGAATTTTGAACACAAAAATCAATATTAGAAATCAATATATGACAACAATAATAACAACCATTAAATCTTATTCCATCTCAATAAACAATGACTTAAAGAAAAAGACTAAATAAAGAAAATCTCCAATAATAAGCAGTGAATAAATGGAGAAGATAATAAAAGGAAGTAAATAAAAATAACTAAACAAAAAAAACAGTTAATAATTGATAAAATAAAAAGATTCAAGTGCAGATTTGATTAGAATATTCAATTACTTAAAGTTCCTTTATTTTTCTTCTAATTTTTAATTTACTGACCACATCGTATATCAATAGTTTCAAATTGTCTTAAGAAACTACTGAAAATTGCAATTACAAATGTCTACTTCAAACATATTAATGCCGTGCTTGCCTACACTTAATTGCTTATTAAAATTAACTAATAATTTAAGGTTACTATTAGTGGAATTTTAATTTTTTTTAATAAACACATAACAAATGTATTAAGAATTTAAAATTTTTATATTTTCTATAAAAAAGAATTAAATTAAAAACCTTAAACCCTAACAGATAATTTAAGCAGATCACCATCACGTATATTAAGTTTTTTTTTTTTAAATAAAGTTCTACAATTTCCAGAAAAAGTTGATTTGAGATTCCAAACATCATTATCGAATATGATGAATTATAATTATAGAAATATATCAAAACAAAGTTGCAGCTCACAAGATATAAGCACTTGAGGTAAGCAGAATATTTATCAAATTTAATTTCAAAAAATAAATAAATTATGCATTTGTAAGTAGATAAATTAAAAAATTATTCTTAACACTAAAACAAGAGAGACAGATTCTTCTTTTCCATTTTTTTCTCCAAATTTTTTTTTTTTTGAAAAGTTAAAGTGAAGATAAATTATATAAAAAATGTATATAATTAGATAACTAATTCAATACCTGTATGAGTATCTGATTAATTTGTTTGTTAAAAATGATTAGTGTGATAGAATATTTCTGCAATATTTTAAGTAGTATCACTAGAATAATAAACAGAGCAGTGTATCCCAAAGGATTCAGAATTTTCTTCTCGATAAATAAACAAAGTGCAAATATAAGAATCTAGAATAATTTTAAGAAGATAACAATGCATAGAAAGTTAAACACGAAAAATATGAACCTTAATAACAAATAAGGATGTAAGCTTTGTGAAACTAAGCTATGACAGATTTTTTCTGAGATCTGAGATTGGAGATTGGAGAAACACCTTAATAGAAGTAAGCAATAGAAGATCTGAGATTGGAGAGAGAGAGAGAGAGAGAGAGAGAGAGAGAGAGAGAGAGAGAGGAAGGGGTAAAGTTACGAAAGAAGACCTGAGATCGTCAACTGGTTGAATAGTGTCACCCCAACCGGTCCTCTGTAATCGGCGTCAATCACCCCTACACTAACGTCAATCCAATGCTTCAACGAAAGACCCGATTGCGGAGTTACAGAGAAACAAAAATCCCAAAAAATCAGCACCAAAAATAATTTTGAAACCCTAACCCAAACAAAAATGAAGAAATCGGTAATTTAATCACCAATGTGCGCATAGGTGCCTTCTGGAATTGAAATTCTGATATCAGTAGCCACCAGAGCCTTGCCTCTCGCCAGAATCTTCGTCTCCATAGCACTAACAGAAAAAAGAAAATAAAATAGCATTTTAGTTTCAGTTTTGGCTTCTCTAACAGAGTAACTATTTCAGTTTAACTTGAGAGGGAGAAGTACCTGGAGAGATCATAACCGGCGGAGAGAGGAGAAGCCCTAGAGGGAAGAACGGTGTTGTCGAAGACGAAGGAGAGATAGAAGGGAGATGAGAGCGCCGTATATTGTTTCTTTGAATGAGCTAGGATTGTGTTTTTTTTTTTATTTTATATACGTTGAAAACGGCGGTTCAAAACCGCCGTAATCACCAGAACCGCCAAAATAAACAAAGTCAATTACGGCAGCAACAAAAATTGCCATAATGTATGGATATTATGGCGGTTCTTTAAAACCCGGTTCAAAATCGTCATAATCACCAGAACTGCCAAAATATACAAAGCCAATTACGGCAGCAACAAAAATTGCCATAATGTATGGATATTATGGCGGTTCTTTAAAACCGCCTTAATATCAATGTCATTTTAACCCCTTTTTTTGTAGTGAATTATATATATAGTATCAGTGAAAAAGGATTTTATCTAAGAGCCTTTGAAGAAAAGTTAAAAGCAAGGCGTTAAACAGAAAAGTGCATCACTCACGAAGGCGGTAAACGTAAACCAAATAGGATAAGAGTAAAGCGACATAAATACATATATGTATACATAATAGAAGACTTCCAAGGATACAGATAACAGAGCTCTTGACTCGGCTCGCGAAGTTTAAACTGGCCAGAGCATACATATGTACATATATACAAAATAAACCCAAAATGCCCAACATATAGTTTATAGAACTTGTTTCTCCAAATCAACCTCTAAGAGGGATAAACATAACATACATATACAGTGGAGATATAAGAGTATCTATATATACAACATAAACTAAAATAATGTCCCCAAAACACAAAAGTCCTCTACTTTCAGAAGCTCCCAATATGCCTCAGCGAGGTGCTTCACGTCCTGGATCTGAAAACCACAAAATATGTATGGGGTGAGTACCAGAGGTTCTCAGCATGGTAACAGTGCCCACATAACTAACATATAAGGTCCCGGAAAAGCCGAATGCAATCTTAAAACCTTCGACAAAAGATTCAAACTTAAAACTAGCATTTAGAACCATAAATAAGGTAAGGTATCTAAGGATTCTTGATTTTATCCCAATTCTAACTTAATCCCTAATTTCATCGCCTTTCCTCCAACCCTCTAAAACACCGGTGGGACTTTCCTCATCAATTCTCCTCCGAATAAGGGGCATCTCAATGCATACAAGGAAAACACAGGTATTTTACAGATACAGCAACTAGAACATATAGCAGTTAAACATGAATATCAAATAGGCAAACCCAAGAATTCAAACCAAAGCAAACAGACAAATGCATATGATGTATGCCTATCCTATGGCTGATGATATCATTTATCGGTTACATAGCCAACTCGACGTGTCCTGGTAGCTAACTATGGATAGAAACACCCATTGCGAAGCAAGTGGGTTTGAGTTACAACCCCTTGCTACTACCCGCTTAACCCAGAGCAAGTGGAATAAACTACTACTGCTGCTACTACTCAGGCAGATGTTTAAAAAGCTAAACCTGGAGCAAGTGAAATAATCCACTACTACTGCTACTACCCAGGCATCACAAACACTGACCTGGAGCAAGTGGGACAAACCACAATCCTTGCTACTGCCCAAGTATTACAATCACCGACCTGGAGCAAGCAGGACAAACCACAATCCTTGCTACTGTCTAGGTATCTCAATCAAGAATTTATTCAATCTCAGTTCAATCATCAATCATTATATCATTATACATCATGAATTAGCCACCATTTATAGCATATATAACATCACAACACTTCCTTATTCATCATCATCTACTTTACCTCTTTTTTCACCAAGTTATCTTCTTCAACAGTCCAAATCATACTCCATCACCCCAAATACATCTATCGAGCCTCAAACAAAAATTACAAGAAGTCTTGAAAGTTAAAGGAATGGCTTAAAAGTAGAAGTTCATGTTTCAAAAAACAAGGGGTCCACGTTCGTGGCCCCTGCCCGCGTACGTAACTCCTCAAAATTTCATTGCTCGCATATGCATATGCCTGCTCACGTACGCGAGATACCAAACCCGAAGGGAATGGCCATGTCACGTGTGAGTCTGCGTACACGAATTCTGCAAGATAAGCAAAATGGCTAAGTGTTGTAGAATTTCAATTTTTCGCACTAAACTTCCGACGCGCGCAACTTTTTCGTTTTAAAATATTTTTCATTTGTTCTTCAAATGGTATAAACTTCTCGGACCAAATTTTCATTCTAAACAAGCTTGATGGAAATCGAAGGTCTGGAGGCTAAGTTATGCTCCATCAGAATTGGTCAAAATCAAAGTTTTCATTAAATTTACAAACCTCAACTTCCAAAACTTTTAAAAATCCCAACCCATATTAAAACTTACCAAATGTGCCTCCAACCAAGTTCAACCCTTCATCAACACCCCTCAACTTCATCATACATACCAATTTACAATTGTAATTCCATCTCCTCACAATAATCCATATCCAAATCAACATTATACAGAATCATCAACAACATCAATATTCCAATAACATCACTATTATCATTTACCAATCTTCACAACAATATTACACATCACAGTATCATAATCTCAACCACAATCTCAACATTACTAATCCTCATACATATCCAACAATTTCAATCGTCTACATCATAAATAATTCAATCTTATCCTACGGTCAACTAACTTAAGTTTTCATGACATATTATATTTTTGTTACGAAAAACCAAAACCATACCTTGGCCGCTTCCTCGTAATGCCCGGAACACCTCACTATATACCACACCACAAGCTCTTGAACTTCGGCCCCTCACCAACAAAACCCAACCTCCAAAATTAATCCTCTAACTTCTAATTTCTCAAATTGACTCCAATGAACAACCAATTTCAATCTAATATCATATTTATCACTATAATCAATATAGAGTTCACTAATTCAACATTACACAATGAGCTGAACCCGATAATACTCGCAAGCTAATTCGACCCTAAACACCGAAATTACACAAGATTCAACATAGTTACTCATTGAATTTCGAAATTGGGAAGGAGAAATTGAAAAGGAATATGGGACTTTCTTACCTAATCAAGCATTGGGTTTTATAGAGGTCGACGCTAAAGTCGCGTGGCTGCAAACAATGCAGCGATTGGAGCTCCGGATTGAAAGTTATTAAGAATTGAAATTGAGTAAGGGTTAGGTTTTTGGGTTCTTCAATCTCCCTTCCCATTGAGTGTGACTCTCCAAGTTTTTTTTTTTTTGTCATTACACTACTCACACACCCACACACCCACATTTTGAGGTTTTCTCACCTCATCCCAATCTCAGCTAGGGTTCGAACTTGGTGCAGCTTGATTAAGAGGCAATATAATTGTCATTTGGTCTAAGCCTCCGCTGCGTGATTCTCCAAGTTATGGGAATGAATGGCTGAAGTGTGGCTTTATATACATGGGTCTTGGGTCCGGTTCGATCAGTTCGGCCCATTCAACTCAATCTTAGGTTAAATTCGTTAAAATTAGTATCAAAATTTATATTTTAATTAGTTATACTTATTTAAACCATAAAATTTAATTTTTTTTATTTTTTTAAATAATAATTATTTTATTAATTAATTAATTATTAATTACGTGAATTTACAAAAACTACGTCAAGAAGGACTTCTTGGATTCGAAAGTAGCAAATCGTCCTTTTATTCTGGTCTTAAGAAAGAAAGAAGGAAAATCTTACTAGATTAAGTCCTTCAATAGTTAAGCTAATTGAAATAGCCCTAGAGAGTAGAATGGCTAATGGTGGGGATGTTTTTTTATGTTCTGCTTTAGTTTCAAATTCAATGTTTTTTTACTGTTTTGGTTATTATTTTTTTAAGAGAAAGAGCAACTTTTAATCTTCCTGTGACTTATTCTGATATTCCCAAGAGCTTAGTATGAATAGAAAATAGTAAAAAATTGTTGCAGGTTGTCTGGAGAAATAGAGCATTGCGTAAAGGAGAGAGTGAGCGATGATAAAATCAATTTCTTATTGTCATGAGCTCTACCTTACTCTAACAATTTGAAAAATTAAGTAAAACATAATGCTAAATAAAATAGAAATAAATTGGATTAGTACCATTTTTTGTCTAGGATAAGTAACTCTTTAACTAACGTTCACATTTGTTTCTAAAAACAAAAGAAAAGTAACTCAATCTAACAATATTAAAATATCAATTAATTTTACTCAAATAGTATAAAAAATTCACTAAACCTGTAATATTTTTTCTTAAATAGCTTCATGTGGTGGATCCACAACACTTGTCTAATCCTATAATTTTTTTAGCTATATTCTCTAAACAATTTTAATATGTATCAGAATCA
>NC_029785.2:51050845-51051159 GCF_000816755.2 Arachis ipaensis | reverse complement strand
CAAAAAAGTCACAACTTCAAAAAGATTGAAAAGGTAGAAAAACTTTTTCTCATTTTTGTGTGAATGAGTGAAAAATTGTGGAGTCCAAGTAAAACTCTCCTAGTAAAAAGGAAGTATAAGACCCAAAACTTTTGAAAAATTTTATTATTAGTCCATTTTTTATTGATTAAGGGCTTTAGTTTTAGCAATTATTTTATTAAAGTTAATAAAATCAGGTTTGATAATTAAATTAAAATTTTTATCCAATTTTACAATAATTTTTATATTTAAATTATAAAGTTTAGCAATTGTAAAATAATAAGAATTGCATATGA
>NC_029785.2:51039829-51050508 GCF_000816755.2 Arachis ipaensis | reverse complement strand
ATATATATATATATATATATATATATAATTATTAATACACATATCCTATATGCATTTAATCTATACTTTTAATATTATATATATGATCTTAATTATTTAAATTTTATATTTAATTTTTACATATAATTTTGATGTAGGACATAAATAAAAAATTTATAATTTAATGATAGATAACAATATATAAAATTGATCTTTTTAAATATTTTATAAAATATATAAGTTATAATTTATTGATATAAAATTATAGATTATGTATCTATGTTTCTATTATTTGAGCCAGCTCGTGAGCTCGAGCCAGCTCGTGAGCTTTCGGTGAGCCGAGCTTGAGCTTAAGAAATAGACTTGATTATTAATGAGTCAAGCCGTGAGCCAAGCTCAATTTTTGTGAGCCGAGCTTGAGCTTGGTCTAACTCGGCTCAACTCGGCTCACTTCCAGCCCTAGGCATGCATCATGTTACATTTGTTTGCCTTGTTTGGGTGTGCTTAAATATTTTGGTTTTCCTATCTGATGAATTCTGTTTAACTGGTAACTATGATACTTGCTATGACTGTTCTTTAAATGTATTTGCCTTGTATTTTTGTTTGTGCTTGTAATTGATTTTTGTTTTAAGTTTTGATAGTGATTGATTTGAATTGGGCCGGATGTTGAGTTGATTTGAATTGGGGTCGGAGGCTGATTTGAATTGGGCCAGATGCCTAGTTAATTTGACTTGGGCCGGAGGCCGTGATTTGGTAAGTTTGATTAGGTTATCTCTGGATATGTATTGAAATGATATGCTAAAGTAATTTATTTGGAATTCTTATAAATATGGTGTGGATGTTAAGTTTGGATAAATAAATGTTGTGATATTTGAAAAGATTCATAAGACGAATGAAAATTACTATTTTTGAACTATATTCTTTTTATTATACGTAATCACTTATGACAATTCTAAAATCCTCTACTAAAAACCAACGAGGACGATGTTTTCACCCCCTACATACTTCTCTTTTCAGGACGGACGAAAAAGTTTGCGGAGTTATTGTTAAATTCTTAGATGTGTTGTTTTTGTTTGTATACGTATGTTATAGATTTTTTCCTCGCCTCTGTTATTATACTCTTGTAAGAGGGAAAGTAATCATGACTATAATGACATGTATGTATATAATATTTGTAAGTTGCTTGAGTAAAAAGTTTTGTATATATGTATATGCTTGTTTGTTTTTAAGAAAAAAGTATTTTAATACGTTTTTTGAGTCAAATGTTCCTATTTTATTATTAAGTATATGAAATTTTCATAATACTTCTCGCTATCAGAGTGCGTAGTCAAAAGCCTGACATTTTTATAGTAAGGGTGTTATATAAAGAACATATGAGGTTGATGATAACTAAGTTTAACAAAAGAAAGAAAAAATTGCGGATCCGACTCAGAAAATAAAGAATAGTCAAATAAAGTCGGATTAAAGAGATACAAAATTTGCAAGATCAAACCAAAAAGAGCGTGAAGGGGACTTAGTTAATTCATACATGATTTACATGTTTAAAAATAAGGTGATCGAGTCAGAGAAAAGGATAACGATAAAAAAAAATGGCCTAAAATTTAAAATGTTAAGCAAAAAGCAATATGAACTAGTGGAAAGAAAAACTAGAAAGTAGAGTAAAATACTTGTCCGTCAAATAAAAGAATTTTTGAACTAAGAAGCTTGTGTAAATAAAGGATTTAAAGATTGAAACAATAGACAACAGAATGAAAACGCTTGTGAATATTTGGAAATCATTTTTAACTTTGTTCTTCTTTTTTATTCTTTTTATTTTTACTTTGTTTCATTTTATTTCAAATTTTCAAGAATTTTATTTATTTGTTTTATTTTAAATTGCTTTTAGATTCAGTTTTCTTTCCAAGTTTTTTTAAATTGTTTTTATTACGGATTTTTTAAATAAATATTTTATTTACTGAAAACTATTTTTATTACAGTATAAAACAAGATAAGTTTGCGTGTATTTCGTTTCGTTTACAGTGTAAACGAGATACGTGCAAACTTATCTCGTTTATATTGTAAAGGAGATAAGACTGGGTAACACATATATATAGATGTCGTTTACAATGTCGTTCTGGGCTCTAATTCTAACCTTTCCGCTACTTTCTCATCTCTTCTATCCCTTTCTGACCATATTATTGAGTAAGACGAAGATGGCACGTGCAGATACACGTGATTCGGACATCAATAGGCTGAATGCAATGTGCTCAGCACTTCTACGAATTCTATAGTTCTTCACACCCTACATTACTGCATCTTTGCTTTTGAATCTGTGGCTGACTCGAAACTCTACCCCACTGTCTAGGTTGTAATTCTCTTCCCCGATGTTGGAAAACGGAGATTTCTCATGCATGGCGTCTAGATCCAATATATGATAGTGACTTGGTACATCTGATAGCGCCGGAATCGGGTGGGGGGAGGCCAAACATAGCACACCGCTATCTCGGCCGGTGTTTCCAGTACAAACACCTCCTCCTCCTCATCATCTTCAGAGGAATCACTATCTTTGCTATTCGTAATGTACTCTTCGTTAGAGTCTTCATCACCCACATCCATGTCTTCCACTGGACTAGCAATATAAATCAAGGGTGGTGCGAGAGGTGGGTCATCCTACACAAAGGTCGAGTGGACAGAACCACCGCCACCAACATCACCAACCTCAGCGAAAAGCTCCATAACTTGTTCCGCCATGATTCTCCCATGGATGTAAAACATGAGTCGCACATGCTCGTCGTCCTGGAGCCGAAATAGGCAAAACCGAAAAACTCTGTTACCCAGTGGTGCTAGGAACCTAGCTATACCCCATCCTTCTGATCTCTTTTCTCCCTAAATCACCAAGGTTGCATAATATCAGACTCTTCAACTCGAACATCGAACTTAAGCGCCGAGTGCACAACAGTAATGGATTCTCATACTCAAATATCACCCCATTGTCACTGTTTCTCACAGGACAATTGGGATACACACATACAACCACACATCTGCTGTAAGACCTAGAACTTTTAAAAAGTCTTATTATGATCAAGTCTCAAATCATATAGTTATTTATAGCCTTAATTTCAAAAATTATTTTATTAAAGATAATTAAGGCAAGTTTTGATTTATTGAATTTGAGATAAGTTATGATTATTATCCAATTTTATAATTGTTGGATTATTTTCAATATTTAAATTATGAAGTTGATAGTTATGAAATAATAAGAATTTTATACGATTTGGACTAAATAATTAATATTTTAATATATTAATACTGCTGTTTTGGAAAAAATAGAGAAATTAATTATATTATTTCTAATTTTTGGATTTGAACATTTTATTGAAAATAAATTATAAAATTGATGAGTAAATAGTATTTTTCTATATACAATTAATGTTGGATTTAATTTGAGTTTTAATTACTATATTATTCCATTTTTATTTGAAATTATCAAAATGCCCCTAACCCTAACTTTCCACGTAACACTCTTACCCCTTTTTCCCTTAACCTTCATCCGCCGAAACCCTACTCCAATTGCTCTCTTCTCAGACCCAACAGTAGAGACACAAACCCTTCCCCTTTCTCAAATCATTCGCAGTAGTAATGGGAAAAGGAACGAAGAAGAAAAATGGATCCAAGAGAGAGGGGGCGGAGTTGCGATCAAAAGAGGAAACGAGCCACGCTGTTGCGGAGTCTGCGCCGTCGCCAGGGAGAGCAGAACCGAGGAGAGGGTTGGTCCGCGAGTGATGGTTGTCGCGGGCTTGGGGGCCGCCGCACCTTTGTCGCCGCCGTGCCCACGCGGCGTCGCTGCTGTCGCCCTTACTGCATCGCCGCCATCGAGCTTACAAGCGTGGAGGAAACACAGCGCCGCCGGCTTCGTCGGATTTCCGCCGTCGAACCCGTCCCTACCGCCGCTACTGATCACACGCACAGAGAGAGAGGATGCGCGAACAGGAGCCGCCGCGGGGTTGCTGTCGCCACCGCGTGGCTGGGCTCGCCGTTGTGGAGGGTCGCCGCCTTTTCTCCACCGTCACGGAAGATCCATCACCGGAGCTGCTGGGCTCGCTGTATATTGCTGTGGTGTCGCCGGAGCTTCAGGCCGTTGTGCTGGCCGCTGGAGACCGCAGCTGAAGCCTCTGGCTTCGTGGGTTCTGATTGTTGTAAGTTACTCGGCTGTACGCCATCGTCGGAACCGGGCCAGATTTACCGGTAACTGCTCTCTCCTTTCTTGAATCTGTTCCATTTCTATTTTGCTCCGCTATTCTAATTTTGTTGGTATCCCTGCTGCCTTGCCAAACGGAATGGTGTTGCTGCAGCTAGGACAGATGCATAGGTCCCTGATTCTGTTCTGTGTTACTCCATCGTTCTGTTTCCTATAGCTGCAATAGGTATTCTAATCTTCATATCATTACCGCTATTATTTTGCTATGGATTATTGAGAATTCCGCGATATTGACGTGCTAGGGTCGAGTTTTGGTAATCGCATGGTTGGAATAAAAGCCATTTCTATTGTGAAAGTAAATGGAACTGTGAATGCAGCTGCCACGAAATGCGAGCCAAAAGAAAAAGAATTCATGCTGCGTAGTTAGATTGCATTTGAGGTAGGGGCTGCTTTCCGAAAACTATGTTTTATATATTGGAATTATTACATATGGATACTGATGTGAGACAATGTATATTAGTGATTGTATCAGTCTTACGTGTTGTTTGGTTGTCTTGAACGATAATGAATGTTTGTTTGGCTGGATTGTTGTGCGGCTTTGTGAAACGGAATGTTTTTTGAAGTTGATTCTTTTAAAGATTTGAGATCGAGTCTAATCCGTTGGGAATTGATTTGAGTTGAGTTGATTTTCTTGATAATGTGAAAAGTAGAATACACTTTTGGATTCAGCTTGGGTTGCTTTAAATGATTTGATTTTGAAAAATGATTGTTGCTTGAGAAATTATATTAATTGATTTATTAAGAAAATATTTATGTTTTCGAGCTTAATCTTTTTAAGTAAACTATATGCCTCGAGTTCGATTTATTTGGAAATGAATTATTTCACCATTTGAATCCCTGAAGGAAAGTATTATGTTTTAATATTGGCTTTAATATAAAAAAGGCTCTTGCTTTTGGTTATACATAAAGGCTTCGTTCAGAGGAACTCTTTGTGATTTTAAAGGAAATGGGACTTTTGATTGAATAATTACGTTTGAGACCTTTTTGGAAGAGGTTAGAGAATTGGTTTCAAGAAGAAATCTGAAAATGGTTTGATTCAAATGGACTGGTCCTGCTTCAAGTGAATGGATTTTTGGATTGGGTTGGAACTCGTGATTTTGTATGACTCAGTTTCATAATAAATTCAGTTTTTATTTACTTGAACTGAGAATCCATGATTTTAAGAGTTTCAATGAGTGTTTAAGGAATTGAGATAGGTTGTCCTTCCCTAAAGACTTGAGATTCTGCTGAGAAAATTTTGTTATAAAATCCCGTTGTTGGATGGATGATTGTGAATATTTCAAAATAAATCCTTAACTTGCCATGGTTGTGGAAGTTTTGGAAAGAGAATGCCGAGAGTGGCTTTGTTTTAATGAGTAAAAGTGGCTTATGAGCCTGAGATGATTTGAGAAATGAGATCTTTAAAGCCAAGGCTGAAAAGAGTTGAAATTCGATTTCAAAGTGAAATGAATTGAGAAAAAGTGATTTGTGGCTTAAATACCGATTTTATGAATTTGATGATGTTGAATGGTGGAAGTGTTATTTTGTTATGAGCCGGAATGGATGTCTATGATAATGAATCATGACTGATTGCGAAATATGTTATGAGCCGGATGGCTGACTATGAATTATGAATTTAAGTCGGATGGCTGAGATGAATGTTGATTCATGGCTGAGAATGAATGCATATATGCTGAAATATTGATAATTGTGATTTTGCACTTCCACTATCTGAGGCACGAGTTTTCCTGGAAAAAAGCAGTGGCTAGCCACCATGTGCTCCAAGTGTAGACTCGAGACTCTGCTGACCCTGTGGTAAGTGTGGCCGGGCACTGTGAAAGTCCCCGATGAACTCGCCCCGTGAATATACACCAGTGAGGGTGTTGGATATGGATTATGATTATGAACATGATGATGATCAAGAATAACTTGAGTTGGGGATGCACGATAGAGGGACAGTCCAATGGTTAGCTACCAGGACTTGTCGGGTTGGCTATATAACCGACAGATAATAGCCACTAGGACAGGCATGCATCATATGCATCTATGTGACATTGTTTGGGTGTGCATATTGTACTTGGTTTGTCTTTGTGATTACTTGTGATTAACTGTTAATTGTCCTACTTGTTGTAACTGTTTGTTTGTGCTTGAACCTTCCTACTTGTGTTCGCGACTGAAACTCTGTTGGATTGTGGTGGATTGGCTGCTGTTGGATTGTTTGAGCCTAGGACCGTGGCTGAAATGAGATGGACCGATGGTTGATTTCGGTTTTGTGTTTCTGGTTTGAAAAAGTATGAAAGGCTAATTTGGTTTAGCATAGATAAACCCTTTTGAAAGGCTTTTGAGTTTTTGAGAATTGAACAGTTCCTCTTTCAGAAAAGATTTTAGACTTTACTTTTATTGTAAACCGTTGTTTTTGAAAAAAAGGCATAAGACGGTTATTAATCACTGGTACGGTTTACCTTCACGTATCCTATTATAGTAATTCCCAAAAACCCTCTACTTAGAACCCTTTCGAGGATGATGTTCTCACCCCCCCTACAATTTTTCCCTTTCAGGATATGGACGCAGAAGTCATGAAGAGCTTATTTAGTTGTTGTTGAGATGCTCTGTATTGCTTTAGTTATTGATTATTGATCCCTCGCCTGTATCTATATGTATTTTGTAGGAGGGATATGAATTGTATTGGTTAATGCTTATAAAACTATGTATATATATATATTCTTTATTAGTTTTTGTAAGTTGTATTGTATATATGGGTGTACGTTACATGATAAAAGTACTTTGGAGCGGTATTGCAGTTTAAAGTTTTAAACAGGCTTATATTTTAGTATTAAATAGTATAAGAGTCGTCGTAATGTCCGATCTATCAGAGTCGCGCAGCCGGAAGCATGAGCTTTGATAGTTAGGGTGTTACATCCGCTACTACTGGACATTTTTGCCTATTTTTTGAAAGAAAAATGGAAGAAAAGAAGATATCAAATATATGTAAAGAATGCCAAGGGTTGCACATCCTTTTATAGCTGTTGGAAATTTGTCTTATTGTATCTCGTTTACATTATAAACGTTATAATATAACACGTATCTTGTTGACAGTGTAAACGAGATAAATAATCCTACGCATTTTCGTAATAATTTTTAAAATTATTTATTTCAATAAATAAAACATTTATTTAATCTAAATAAAATAGTATAAATGCATTATTAATATTTACATTTACATGAGTAAAATATATTCTTATCTATAATAATATATAATTTATGTTTGATGCATTCATAAAAAATATAAATTTTTATCTAATTAAATTAATTCTTTAAGCTAAGATACATAATTTAAGTACTTGATAGACAAAAGATAATTACAATTATGATTGGATAAAAATAAATCCATGATTGTTGACTAGATTAGATATTTAAATTTATAATTGGAAGTATTATTCCTAGTATAGTAAATTAAGAGAGTAAATATCTAATTTCATTCTTAGTCATAAAAAATAACGTGAATCTTAATTAAGAAAAGAAACAACACAATCTTTGATCTTGTTGTTTTTATTAGCATTAACTAATTTGTTAAATATTAGTAGAAATTAATTTATTTAATATTTTGTGACAATTTTAAAACCCCACAAATTAACATAGGGTTAACAGAACTCATAATTAAAATTGTATATATAAATATAGTTTGATTCCAAAATAATTTTGTATGAAATTAATATCTTTAAAAAATATTTTTATCTATATATTAACACATGATTAATAAGTAGTTGAGTAAAGATACATTTATAATTATAATAGTATACGATTTTATTTTGATACATTTACGAAAATTATGAATGGTTATGTAGTCAAATTTATTCTTTAATATATAAATATATAATTGTGATTGGATACAAAAAAAAATCCGTAATTATTTACTGGATTAGATATTTGAACGTTATAAATGAAAGGATTATTCATAGTACAATAAATTAAAATAAAATCTTCAATAAAATCTTACCACTAAAAGTTCACGGAAGTGATCCTAATGCATCTGTAAGATAATTATTCGTGCACATTAAAGATTTCAAAATTAACGAATAAAATGTTCCTAGCACAACCGACTTAATAAGGAAAGCAGAGTAGGAAGCAAATCAGCAACATCTTTATCTCAATTCCACACGAAAATCTGGGTAGATTCTTCCGATACGCCATTATACGCCACAAGAAAAGAATATATTATTTTTTGAATTGGAACTATTGAGGGACGAAATGGGAGGTGTGATAATGAAGGGTAAAGATTGAATATAATTTATGTATAATGCTGAATGAGATGCGATTGAGAATGATGTAGATGTTGATCAATTATAATTTAATTATGGAAAAATATAGGGTACCAACATATTATCTGCCAACTTATTGCCAACAATAATTAATTATTATATTTTAAATACATATATAAAGAGACACATCCAGAAAATACATCTATAAAGACACTTCTATTAAACACAACCATAAAAAAGACATTTTTATTAGACACATCTACGAAGACACTTCCATAAAACACAGTTATAAATAAGAGTTGGCAGAAGTTGGCAGATATGCTGTTGGTAACGTAGCAGGACCGTTTAATTATTTATATGACTTATGAATTTGAATAATCCGAGATACGAGATTTTTTGGATAAAGTGTCATGGCTTGCCACCACGTGTACAAGGTCGAAAACTCGATACTCTGTTGACCCTACGATGTAAGTGTGACCGGGCACTATATAAATTTTCGGGAATGTTATCCCCATTGAGCAATATTGATTATTTGAGATAAAGCTATGCATAGACTTTTGGAGATGCACGTCGGGAGACAGTCTAAGTACAATTCAGACTTGTCGGGTTGGCTGGATAACCGACAGATGAGCCTCATCAGCCATAGGACAGGCATGCATCATATGCATAATACTTGAATTACTTGCTTGTGCTTTAATTGGGTGTGCCTATATATACCTGCCATGTTAAATGTGTATTTGTTATTTGCAGTAATTGTAATCTTCTTGTGCTTGCCTTTATCTGTCTATTTATCTGTGAAAATGTATGATGGAGTTGGAGGTATAGAGGAATGGCAGTATGGGACTTAGATTTAAGGTTAAGTTAAGTTAGGTTTAAATATTCTTAGATAACCACCTTTTATGGCTCCTGTTTAATACTTTAAGCTATATAATCTGAGTGTCGGCGTTCTAGGATTGCCTCTGGCATTCCCAGGACCTTATATATTATGTGTGTGGCACCTTTACCATACTGAGAAGTTCCGGTTCTCATTCCATAGTATGTTGTTGTTTTTCAGATGCAGGTCGAGAGACATCTCGTTAGGCGTCTAGACCTCTGAGGCGAAGTGGTTACTGGGTTATTTTGTTGTGCAGTGATGTATATATATGTACTTAGCTTTCTCTCCGCATAACTTATTTTTTGATCCTCTTAGAGGTTTATGGAGAGACAGGATTGTGTATATGTACTTTTGGGTTTCGGATATGTATGTATATATGTGTAAATACTCTCCGGCCAGTCTTGACTTCGTAGGCTGAGTTAGGAGCTTGTTATTTTGTATCTTTGGCACTCTATTCCTACTTCTGTTATCTTATGTTCAATAGTTATGGTTTTCTTAGCACGCAAGTTAACTCGTTCCTTAAGCGTTGGGCTTTCATTTCGCGATTTTTATTTCCTCCATTCTTCAAGGCTCCTAGCATATTATAATTTTTCTGCTATTATATGTACTTATTTTATTTTAGAGGTCGTAATACCACACCACCTCTGTTTTACGACTTAAGCGTAAAGTTTAGTGTGGTAGGGTGTTACACAACCTTACTAAGAACTCCTCAGTTCTTATTCTCCTATTTCTACCTCTTTTAGCTACGGGTGCGAACGTTTAGTGCGGAGTTACAGGAGTATAGAAGATTATGTTTACGAGTTGAATTATTAGATTTTATTTTTCCCTCATCGTTAAAGTTTCGGTTCCTATTCACGAATGTTTAATATTAAATAAAGATAGTATAAAATAAAAAGGTTTAGAGATAAATAACGTCCGAGTTTTTGGTATGATCACGGGGTGCTAAAATTTAAGATGTTACAAGCGATTGAAAGAAAAGAATAACGATAAAAGAGAAAACATGCCTAAAATTTAAAATGTTAAACATAAAACAATATGAACTTACGGAAAAAAAAAACTAGAAAATAGAGTAAAATACTTGTCCATCCAATAAAAGAATTTTTGAACTAAGAAGCTTTTGTAAATAAAGGATTTAAAGATTGAAACAATAGACAATAGAATGAAAGTGCTTGTGAGTATTTGAAAATCACTTTTTATTTTGTTCTTCTTCTTTTAGTTTATTCTTTTTATTTTTTACTTTGCTTCATTTTATTTTAAATTTTCAAGAATTTTATTTATTTGTTTTATTTTAAATTGCTTTTAGATTCAGTTTTCTTTACAACTTTTTTTTAAATTGTTTTTATTACAAGTA
>NC_029785.2:51032902-51039438 GCF_000816755.2 Arachis ipaensis | reverse complement strand
CCTATTATTATCTTATTTTATAAATATATGTACAAAAGTCTTTGTTAGTCAAAAATAACTAAATTCAAAAAATGAGGTGAATCGAAGTATTAAGTAAGTTTTTGGATTAGAAGTTGATATTGAAGGAAGCGTATTTGGAGATGTCAAGCAAGAACTTGATTAGCACAGTAAATCAAAGAGTTTCAAAGTCAAAGATTATCCAATAATCGTCGCAGAATCGAAGCAAAAGAGCGAGAACAATTACCTATATTTTCGCACATGTAGGGGTGTTATTTCAAAGTTTATTAGTTGAGGACATGGCTATAAATATTGAAAGACTCGAAGATATAAGGATTGGAACTTTACTTTAGAAATTACTCACGCACACTTACATCCCAGCAACTTTCTGAGTCTGCCTCGAGTCAAATTTCTGTAGGGTTTCTTCCACTTGTTTCTACTTTTCATTTATAATTTCTACAAAATTTTACTTTTCGTGTTCAATTTATCTTTCAAGCAACTTTAATTTTCTTGTCAAATTTACATTTCAACACTTTTAATTTTTATGTCAAAAGTCATTTGATTCAATCGAAGGCATTTTATCGCTTTGTTTAAATTTAATGCAAACCATTTCGATTTCAGTCAATTTTACTTTCAAAAATCTTTATTTAACACCTTTTCAGTCTTTCCTTTTAAATCTTGTTGATTTGAGAATCTTTGATGCATTTTTAGAAAATTGGTACTCACAAAAAAAGAAGTAGATTTTACTTCCAGACCATTAAAATTGAACCACCATTAATTTGTTAAAAATTGACAAAATAGTCCTTTAGTAACTATTTGAAAAAAATTATATCTGCTTCTCAAATTATAATCAACAATACAAATTTAGTCAACCAAAATCTAAATAAAATAGTATAAACGCATTATTAATATTTACATTTACATGAGTAAAATATATTCTTATCTATAATGATATATAATCTATGTTTGATGCATTCATAAAAAATATGAATTTTTATTTAATTAAATTAATTCTTTAAGCTAAGATACATAATTTAAGTACTTGATAGATAAAAGATAATTACAATTATGATTGAATAAAAATAAATCCATGATTGTTAACTAGATTAGATATTTAAATTTATAATTGGAAGTATTATTCCTAGTACAGTAAATTAAAAGAGTAAATATCTAATTTTATTCTTAGTCATAAAAAATAACGTGAATCTTAATTAAAAGAAGAAACAACACAATCTTTGATATTGTTTTTATTAGCATTAAGTAGTTTGTTAAATATTAGTAGAAATTAATTTATTTAATATTCAGTGACGATTTTAAAACCCCACAAATTAACATTGGGTTAACAAAACTCATTGTTAAAGTTGTATATATAAATATAGTTTGATTCCAAAATATTTTTGTATGAAATTAATATCTTTAAAAAATATTTTTATCTATATATCAACACATGATTAATAAGTAGTTGAGTAAAGATACATTCATAATTATAATAGTATACGATTTTATTTTGATGCACTTACGAAAATTATGAATGATTATGTAGTTAAATTTATTCTTTAATATATAATTGTGATTGGTTACAAAGAAAATCCGTAATTGTTTATTGGATTAGATATTATAAATGAAAGTATTATTCATAGTACAATAAATTAAAATAAAATCTTCAATAAAGTCTTACCACTAAAAGTTCACGGAAGTGATCCTAATGCATCTGTAAGATAATTATTCGTGCACATTAAAGATTTCAAAATTTAACGAATAAAATGTTCCTAGCACAACCGACTTAATGGACGACACAATAGTAATCTCTTTGTAGAATACCGAACCCGACATTAAAATCTTTCACTATTAACAAAAAATTAAAATATAAATTAAAACATTTAAAAGATAAAAAAGGAAAGCAGAGTAGGGAGCAAATCAGCAACATTTTTATCTCAATTCCACACGAAAATCTGGGGTAGATTCTTCCGATACGCCATTATAAAGCTAGCAAACTTAGCACCACCGTCACGTAATTCCCACTCTTCAAATATCTCTCTCTTTTTCTCTGAAACCCTAACACAAAACACAAACAAGTGAAACATAAACAACCACCGTTTTCGCTTTTTGGGTCACTGAAGCATTTCATCGAATGGCTTCTGAGCATAACAACGACAACAGCACAAGCTACCAACCTTCGGAGCCAAGACCATGCACCAACGGTTGCGGCTTCTTCGGCACCGCCGGCAACAGAGACCTCTGCTCCAAGTGCTTCAGAGATCTTTTTCTTGAAGAACAGCGTGCCGCTTCAGCCAAAGTCGTCGTTGAGAAAACCCTTCTCCATGGCGGCGTTGCTTCCCGGTCCTCTCCTTCTTCGGACACCACCGACGCCTCTGTCGTTGTTACGGCGGAGCCTCCTTCTTCCTCCGCTGCCGCAGCAGCGCCTTCCGGTCCCGTGAAGGCCTCGAACCGGTGCCGTGGTTGCAACAAGAAGGTTGGGCTGACGGGTTTCGTTTGCAAGTGTGGAGCGACGTTCTGCGGCGTTCACCGTTATCCAGAGAGGCACGATTGTCCGTTTGATTTCAAGGGCGTTGGACGTGACGCGATTTCCAAGGCTAATCCTGTTGTGAAAGCAGATAAGCTCGATAAGTTTTAGGTTTCTTAATTGGATTTGTATTATGATGGGTTGATCAATTCTCTTTGTTTTAGACCAGTTGAGAATTTTAGGGTGTTAGATTGATAGCTCTATTTAGGAATTAGATTTAGGCAGTTTCGGTTGGGCTGGGTTAGGGTTTAGGGTGAATTGATTTTTTTTTTTTTACTTTAGGTAGGATGAATTGATTTAAGAACGTATGAATGAATTGATGAATTTGACGTGAATTGTTGAATTTGATGCATCTGTTCAATTTCAAAAGTCATCGTCGTTTGGTTTTCAAGGTGGTTATCCTCTCTACTCTTGTGGATTTTTTTAATTATAAAATAAAAAAAATATTAGTTTACAAAAAAATATTAAATTTTGAGGAATGTTATGGAGCAGCAATTTTTTGGATTTATAGCCATCAAATAGTCATTAATGAGATTTTTAATAGTATAAGATTAATGTGAGATTTCATTCAATGACTCACTCTTCTCTAACATACTGACCAGAATTTAATAAAATTATTTACATACTGACCAGAATTTAATAAAATTATTGGCCCGACTTTTCCTTAAAATTTTCATGGGAACAAGTTCGTCGGATTTCACCGAACTTTTTAAATTCATAAAGTTGTCGTTCTTCCTGTTATTCTTAAAAAGTCATTTTTAAATACAGTTTACTTTTACGTATTCTTATATATGGCTGTATACTCCTTTAAACGATGATAATGAATGTAATTATCGTGCGCCATGTTGAAAAAGTGGTGTTTGTTGTCTGTTTAATATCTAATTTTTTAACTTTTTTTAATTTAAATTAAATAAAATTAAAATTTTTTAAAATAAAAAATTTGAATAAAGTATCATTTTTCCCAATATTTGGGCTAAGTCTAAAAATTGTTCTTAACATTTCAATCATTCTATATAAGTCTTTAACGTTTTAAAATTGACTTAATGTTATCCTGTCGTTAGGGATCCGTTAATAGAATTGACGGTGGGTCAAAATTGAGACGATTTTAAAACGTTAAAGACTTAAATAGGACAAAAACATTGGGGACAAAAACGATATATAGAAATAAATTTTAATTTTATTTTTTAATAATATTAATTTTTTACTATACATAATATTCAATTATTTTTTAATAACATCTAAATAAATTATACCTAATCATATTACTTTCATTCTAAATAAATAATGTGATTAGAATGAAAGTGTAAAATTAAAAAAAATATATAAATAATGTGATTAAGTAATAAAAGTAAAATTATATTATTTAGAATGAAAGTGTAAAAGTTATTTATTTATAAAAAAATTACATTACTTTAAGTGTAAAATTATAAAAAAATAAATTTATTTAGAATGGTTTTTGTCCCCAACCTTTTTGTCCTATTTAAGTCCCTAACTTTTCAAAATCGTCCTAATTTTGTCCCGCCACTAATTCTGTTAACGAATCCCTAACGGCAGGACAACATTGAGTCAATTTTGAAACGTTAGAGACTTAAATAGGACGATTGAAATATTAGGGACAACTTTAGGACTTACCCCAAACGTTGAGGATAAAAACGATACTTTACTCTAAAAATTTTGATCATAGTATATTTTTTTTTCCAAATTAAAAACACAGAAGCGGTTGCAAAATTTAGAAATTTAAAGTTCGCCGGAGCTACGATGAATTTTGTGAATTTTGTAAAGTTTGTCTCGTACGGTAAACTTGCTTTTACAAAAAAAAGTTAGATTTCGGGATATAATCTTAGAATAATTTGTTTCGTGAAAATAAAGGGTTATTTTTCATTTTATTCCGAAAAAAATTATAGACTTTTGTCATATCATGTTTTGCTTGAGAGTTTTATTTATTTATTTTTTAGAAAAATATAGATAAATAACTTCTAACTAGTCAACTTTAAACAACAATAGTTAATAATTATTGATTTTGTATCTTTTAAAAATAAAATTTGAATAATCACCACCGGTATCTTTGCCCCGTCTGAAACGCGATCCATCCCTTCTTTGGACTGCTGGATAGTTGCGAACAATGCTTCCGTCAAGATCACACACACTTCCACTCGTATCTCCGCTCTAAGCACCACTCAAAATAAAGATGCATCCATATAACACAAAGACACATCTACCAAAATAAAGACACATCTGTACGAAAATGCAACCCACTCCCTTCTTGGACTGTTGAATAGCTGCGAACAACACTTCCATCAAAACTACACACACCTCCACCCATATCCCGACCCTAAGCACCATCTAAAATAAAGACACATCCATATAACTCAAAGACACATCCACCTAAAATAAAGATACTTCCATAAATATCCAACCAAAACAAAGACGGTGCTCATAAAGTGACAGTTCAGGAGGGACTCATGGTGGGGAAGGTGGCGGCGCAGTTACGGACTGGATCGGGCTTGGCCATTGAAGACGCATGGCAGGGAGGACGATCAACGCTGAACTCGCATCGAGGCACCGGCAGCGGCGATGCGTGGAACTGGGTCGAGGCGACAATGGGTTGGTCAGTGCGACATTGGCGAGTACGCATGCAGCTAGTCGACACGACGTTGGGAAGACGCGTGGAACGGAGCATGCGAGGGGGCAGGGACTCACGTCCTGTTTGCCGTGGGACGTCGCTGGCTCAGATGGCAACGGTGGCGCAACGGCGATGAAAGTCGGCGGCAGCTTGACAGTGATTGGGAGAGGAAGGTGAATAGGCGTGCAGTTGATTTTTGAATGTTGTGTGAATATAAAAGGTGAAATTATTATTATAATGAGATAGGTTTTGGGATGTATCGTGGACTTTTTTTTCGAATAGTTCATTATTGTTGGCTGGATGGGTGTTGGTTACCTAGCGGAGTTCTTTTCTTTTGATTACACTTTATTAATGGTTAGTGTTAATGTAAGGTATTCCTTTGAGGTTAATACTCAATTTGGATCCTAAACTTGCACGTAAGTTTTAATTTAGTCTTTGAATTTTAATTGTTTGTATTTAGTCTCTAAACTTAGCAATTGTGACTCACATCAGTCTTTGGACAATTTCTGGCATACAAATATCAATGGAGTCCAGACATGGATAGTTAGATGTTACATTGGAACTTGTAAAATGATGCTGTTTTGGATTTTGGCGCTTAAATAGTCTAAAAAAAATGTCAAATCACTTGTTTTGGGAGAAAAAGTTTCAATAAACACAACTTATGATGTTGTTTTTCAGCTATTTGAATGCCAAAATAAAAACGACATCGTTTTATAGAGGCCAATATAGCATTCGGCTATTCACGTCAGCGTTCCGTTAAAATTTATGAGTCGAAAATTAGTTTAGGAACTAATATGAGTCATATTCACAAAGTTTGAGGACTAAATAGAGGTAATTAAAATTTCAAAAACTAAATTAAACTCACATATAAGTTTAAGGACTAAATTAAGTATTATCTCCAATTTTTTGTTTTCCTTTAGTGTTTCAGTTTTATAAAATAAAAAAAAATTTCAATAAAAATTATTAAAACTTCAATTTTTGAAATCCAACTTTTTTTTATGGGGACAAGTTCGTCGTAGTCCGACGAACTTTATAAAATTCATAAAGTTAGTCATTCTCATGAGATTTTAAAAAATGTCATTTTTAAATACAACTTTTTTCTATGTATTCTTCTATACTCCTATATATCCCTGTAAATAATGATAATGATTGTGATTGCCACAGACGATGTTAAAAAAATCATACTTGTTGTCTAATATCCAACTTCTCAACTTTCCTTCTCACTCAAATTAAACTAAAAATTTTCAAAATTAAAAATTTTTATCATAGTATATATTTGTTCTAAATTAGAAGTACAGAAGCGGTTGCAAAATTTAAGAATTTGAAGATCATTGGAGCTACGACGAATTTTATGAATTTTATAAAATTTACGGGGATACGGCAAACTTGCCC
>NC_029785.2:51030038-51030506 GCF_000816755.2 Arachis ipaensis | reverse complement strand
GAAAAAATTCCAACTCTTATCATATCATCATGTTTGCTTGAGAGTTTTATTTATTTTTCTTTTGGAAAAGTATAAATAAACAATTCCTAATCAGTCAAAACAATTACAGTTAATAATGATTGATTTTGTATTTTTTAAAATAAAATTTGAATAATCACTACCAACATCTTTGCCAGTATAAAAACCCGAAAAGTCGATCCCAACGCCGTCCGAAACGTGATCCATCCCTTCTTCTTTATTTTGCTTTAGTGTTTCAGTTTTATTGAAGTTTTATTTCTTGATATGTTTGATCTTGTGATTATCATATACCATCTTATTATGAATTATTGAAGGTTTCATTGGGTCTTTGTTTTATGTTCTTTTAATCCATCTACTCTTTTGGTTTCTCTAAAATTTTAATTATTGCTCTTAGTAGAAGCATGCATGATTATGTTATTCTAAAATAATCAATATTTTGGTTCGGTTATG
>NC_029785.2:51001274-51030025 GCF_000816755.2 Arachis ipaensis | reverse complement strand
TTATCAGATAATTAAATATTATATTTTTTTAATGACTTACGGATAGGGTTGAATATTTGTAGATTGAAAGTGAATGGGATTATGATTGGTATGTTATAAACATACCGATAAAATAAGATTGAAGTTTAATAAAAGGAAAAACTACCAAAAGTATCCATGAAGTTTACGAATGCTGACAAAAGTACCCATAAACTAAGGAAATTAACGATGTACCCATGAAAGATGGGTTCTGTATGACAAAAGTATCCAAATCTTAATTTTTTGTTGATTTTTTAATAAAATTCCTAAACTACCCCACCTTAACCCCATTCTAACCGTGACTCCCTCTTTTCTCTTCTTCCTCTCTCCTCACTTATCCCTCAAAAACCCTCACAGAGTCACAAAAACTCTCCTCCTACCTCCTCATTGTCGGCCACCACCCACCTACTCCATTACCGCCAATCTCTTCCCCTCTCACTGCTTCTCACTCTCACTATTAAGGTGACTACAACACCTTCATCGCACACCTGTGACCCAACCTGAGAAGAATGCTGTCGTGGCGCGTCTGTTGCAGCCGAGGAGAACACTGTCGTTGCACACCTGAGAAGAGAGAGGAGTCGTGGTACTTTTGCATGCAGAAAGCGGGTTCGGTAAAGAGAAATCAGAGAAGAAAGGGAGGTGGCACTGTGGATGGAGGTTCTGCCATTGACGATATTACAGTCGGCCGGCGAAGAAAAATGTATTTCTTTTTTTTAAAACATTTTATTTTATTTTTCTTCTTTTCAGAAATTAATTTAGTTACTACTAAAATGATACTGTTCTATTTTTTTTAAATCTGCTTCTATTTTTTATGAAGGCTGAGATTGATTTACAGAAGATCCAGTTGATGGCTACTTCTACTTTTGATTTTTGCTGAAATAAATTTCAAATTGGATGAATGGATTTGTTGATTTTTTATGGTTGATGACTTTTTCTATTTCTAGTTTTGCTAAAGTGAATTGAAATTGGATGAATAGATTTGAAAATTTTTATGTTTTGAGTATTTTTTGGTGTTTGATTAATTTGGTTTGGGTATGGATTATAAACTTATGAGTGAATCGATTGAGGTCCGATCCTCTACCACCACCACTACCATTGATTTCGGTCTGGTTTGTTGTAGGAGTAGTTTTGGACTCCATGGCAACAGTTGGTGCGAATTGAGTTATGAAAGGTTGAAAAAGTGAGTGGAGGTTGAGCGTAGGGTAGTTTAGGAATTTTATTAAAAAATCAACAAAAAATTAAGATTTGGATACTTTTGTCATACGGAACTCATCTTTCATGGGTACAGCGTTAATTTCCTTAGTGTATGGGTACTTTTGTCAGCGTTCGTAAACTTCATGGGTACTTTTGGTAGTTTTTCCTTGATAAAATATCAATCTGCGAATAGGATTAGAGTTAAATCTAAATCTTATTCTTTATTACTCATTGTCACCCCTAAGAAGCAGTACTCAACTACCCAAAAAGAAAAGGGAAAATGTTTGGCTTATGAAACCTACAAGCAGGAGAAAATTAAAAAGCGTAACATAAGCTACAATGAAAGCACTCCTCACCGATGCACAAAGTAAGCCGCCTAACATCACAGAAAAGAGAAGTAGAGGTAATTAACACCATTTCTACCTTTGGCATTGCCATGGACATAAATGAAAATTAAAAGCTCAGCCGATAACAGTAAAATATCACCTATTGCTAGCATTACATTATATTTTTGGAATTTCTTTTCCTTTGCAATTTCTCTCCACCTCTACCATAACAAAACTCTTCCGTTGATGTTATCTGCCCTTTCAGAGGATCGGTTCCTAATAGTAGATTCTTCACCATATTTCTTTCAATATTCTATTTTCAAGATGTATTTTCCTTATCGGTTACCCAGCTAACAATTTTATTGTCATTTGTCTTGATCATAAGTCTTCCAAATCTCCAATGACTTCTTCTACCGTTATTATTAAGTAGTATTTTTAAATATGTGATGGACAATCTAACAATTGGCAACTTTCATTTATGATTTGTACTTGCTGCATATTTTATTAAGTGATTAGAGCTTGTAAATTATTTTATCAAATCAAGTTACCCAATATCAATGTCCTCATGTAATTGTTAGTTGTTACCCTTCAGCCTATCAAAGTAAAAAGGGTAGCATTGTCATATACTAGGGATATTGATTGTTAAATGTTAAATATTCACTCTTTTTTATATAAGCAGTGAGATGTGGATAATTAGTAACTTGCCAAAAAATGAGGGCAATTTACACAAATAAAATAATTAAAAAAAAAACTTATTCAAATACAACTTTACAAATTACCAAACGCAATTGTAATATTTCAATTTATATGTAATACGCGTTGGAGAAAAGAGAAGTGATTCCACTTCTGAACGCATGTTTACGTGAAACTAAAATAGTAGATTCATGTTTATGGTGGTTGATTACTGTTAGGAAATTAGATGAAAAAATTTTTCTCGTTCTAATTTTTTTTTCATTAAAATCTTTTAAATTTGTTTCAATCACTAACAAGATGAATATTTTGATTTTTTTTATTATTTTTAGTACTCTCTTTCATATTTTAATTTTTATATTCTTTTAGTTCATATAATATATGTGGTTGGTTTTATGGAATTTTTATTCTTTCTTATCTATATGAATTTTTTTTCTATTCTTTGATGTACTCTATTTATATAAAATAAAAATAGAGTACATCAAAGAATAGAAAAAAAAAAACCATTCAGATAAGAAAGAATAAAAATTTCAAAAAACTAACAACATATATTATATGAACTAAATTTCTCATCGAATTTCCCAACTGTAACCAGCCACCATGAACATAAACACAGAAGTAACAAATTTTAGCTTCATGTGAACATACGTTCAGAGGTGGAATCACCTCCCACGCATTTGCCAAACACACACACATATGCATTTTTCAAGCAGCCACATTGTGAAGAAACCGCTATACAGTATAGCGGTTTATATAATGAGCCATTCCATATCCTATACATTTATCTTTCCGCTACAGGATATAGTGGTAGGGTATAGCGGTTTACGTGTTAATGAAATTCGCGACATGGTACAGTGGATTACATACAAATTGAAATGTTGCAATTACATCTGATAATTTGTAAAGTTGTATTTGCGTAAACTTTCATTCCAATTGTTTTATTTGCGTAGATTGTCCAAAAAATAATATACTAGATTGTTTTTAAATTCTTTTATTAGACTTGATAATGAGCATAGAATTTGGACAATTACATTTGTCTTAAGGATTTCTTTTTATTCTTTTACTGTGTGATAAAGTTCTATAATTATGAAGCCTACTCTTTTATACTTCATTGCGTCAAATATAACACTATGTCTTTCCTAATCCTAATTCCTAAAGTTAATTCGGCCTAACACTTGTAGTAGTCCTGTAAAATCCTTTCAAGTTGCGGTTTAGTCTCATAACATGTGCAACATCATTCTTCGAACACACTATTTCTCTCCAAGTATAGAAGGATGTTCTTGTGATCTTATCTAGGAAAGATTGCCATTCATTTATGATAGTGAAAGCATCTGTAACAATGACAAAAAAGTATTGAGGAACAACATTCAATCAGCTAAGTTTTAACAACTATAATTAATATTTATTTTTTTATTTAAAAAAAATAAAATCTGAATAATTAGCATTAATTAACAATTTGAACTATAAGGATTACTAAAAAACTCCTAATTCCGTATCAATCCCCCCATCGTCATTCATTTCTTTGATCGCGCTCCACTCACACTCACACAAAGTGTCTCCGTCCTCCTCCCTCGAGCAGCGGTCGCCGTCGTCGTCGTCCTGGTTAATATCGCTGCCAGCGTGTCTTCGCACAAACCAGCCACGTTGCCGCGGGAACTGCCATCCGCATCTCCGACCACATCCAAGCGGGCATCGCGTCCCATCCCGTCTCGTGAAGCCATCGCGCTACTCGCATATCCAAGGCCAAGCCCGCGTTTTTGCCGCTGTGATCTCCACCCCGACAATCCTTTGCACAGCACCAGTTCCCTCCGCAACCAATCTTCGTCGCTGCAATACGCGCTCTGCATGCACTGTTTCCTTCTCCGCAGAACCACGACAGCGCTATCCCCTCGCGATTCGTAACATTGCCGGCCATTGCAACATGCTCCCTCTCTTTTTTCCACCTTCTCAATCCTTTCTACTTCCCTTTTTAGTGATCCAATTCATCTTCTTTTATTTCTTTTTTCCCTCCAATTTAATTTAAAATTCAATTTCTTCTTTTATAGTTCTAGTTGTTCCAATTTGGGTGTTGTTTCTGTTATAAACTATAGCGATGAGTGTGGCAGATGCCAGATCTGGATCAAAATTTATGATATTATTTTTTTTCTAGTTGTTAGTTCCTTTTGAAATTTGCACTGTTTGTTGATTTTTAAGGATTTTGTGTTCTGTTATTACTAATGAAGTTTTAGGTATACAATTATTCTTGAAAATTATGATTCTATCTTTGTTGTGAAGTAAGCCTTGGATAATGTTTTGATCTATTGATATTTGAAGTCCTCATGTTTATTGCCAATCTCATTATTCTGTATATATGATTTCAAACTTATAACAAGGCCGTGCTATTCAAATAGGAGAACCTCTTTATCATCACCATGTTTTGAGACCATTCATACTTCGGAGGCTTAAACATAATGTTTAATTGATGCGCATAAACTTGTTATGCTACGATTTAGGAAATTGCACGATCGGCAAAATTCCTTCCGGCAAGTGCACCGGTTATCGTCAAGTAAAAACTCACAATAGAGTGAGGTCGAATCCCACAAGGATTGGTTGAGTGAGCAATTCGGATTAGAAGTTTGTTCTAGTTGAGCGGAATCAAGATTTAGATGAGAATTGCGGAATGTAAAATTGGCGGGAAACGTAAATGACAAGAAATTTAAATGGCGGATTGGTTGTCCTTAATGAATGTGCATAATTCTAATAAATCATAGTCACTTTGGCTCTTTGATTCTAAACAAAGTTACTACCCTAAGTAATTGAAACCAAAGTATTAAAACATGCGAATGGTCTACTTGTCATGAATTTCGAAATCCAGAGGAACTTCTTGCTTTTCATGAACCGTGTTCAAAGAGGAACACCAAACTTAATGTTTGGTTGTGCTTTTTGCATGAAAAATTGAATGCATTTTGAATAAAGTTTGGGGTGCCCTCAGGCACACCAAACTTAGAGACAAATTGTATTTTATATGCAATGTTTAGTGCACTCTTTCAGCAGTTGTCCTGAGGATTCAAGTTCATGCATAAGAAACCCTGCTTTATTAGATGCAAAACAACACAAAAAAGAGTAAGGATATTAAAAACATGGGTTGCCTCCCATGAAGCGCTTCTTTAACGTCACTAGCTTGACGGTTGTCCATTGTTAGGGTGGATTGTAGTGCTTGACGTCTTCTCCTCTCACTATGTCCATGATTTCCTGCATTCTACTCATATCCATGGGGTCTCTGGGAATTCGTTGTCTTCTTTCTGGGATTGCTTGCTCTTCTTGCTCTTCTTCTCTGTCTTCTCCTTCCTGTCCTTCTTGTTCTGCTTCTTGCTCTGCTTCCGCTTGTTGCCCTTCTTCATTTCTTCTTCTTGTATGTCTTGGAGCAGTTGGGCCAAGGGTCATTCTGTACGCAGTTATGGCCAATCCAGGATATAGCCAATTAGGTCTTTCATCTTCAAGTGGTACTTGGGCATCGATGCATAGTCTAATGATGGTGCTAGGGAAGTGAAGCCAGGATTCAGGGTCACTTTTCTCACTAAACTCTTGTATCTGTTCAGCAATGAGTTTATGAACTTTGATCTCTCCTCCCACCATAATGCAATGAAGCAAGATGGCTCTTTTAGGGACTATTTTTGAAGAGTTTGCAGTGGGTAGGATGGATCTCCTAACTATTGCATACCACCCTTTAGCTTCAGGTGATAGGTCTCCCCTTCTCAAGACTCTTGGAGCCCCTCTTGTTTTTCTCACCCATTCAGCTCTGATGGCACAAAGATCTTCAGCAATAGTCGTGTAGTCAGGTTCTCCTATCATCCTTTCCTCATAACTTGCTTGGCTGAAATGTATGTTTTTCAGGCCAAGAGTTTTCATGATTGCCTTGGGGCTGAAGTTAACTTCCACCCCTCTCACATAGCTTTTGTATGTGGGTTTCTTGGTTGAGTCTTCCCTCACTGCATTTGCATAGAACTCCTTCACCAAGTTGATGTTGATTTTAGTGATTGGCTTAGTACCTTCCTTCAAGATTTCTGGCTCCTGTTCTGAGGATCTGATTCCTTCTTCTTCTGAGACTTCTTTCAATATGGTGATGGCTTTACATTCTTCCCATCTCACTCCCTTTTGTTCCCCTTTAGGATTTTTTTCTGTGTCACTAGGGAACACTGCAGTTGATTTGGGGGCTTGTTGAGATAGCTCTCCTACTTGAGACTCCATCCTCTTGAGTTTTTCACCATGGTTTCTTAAGGTAGTTCTCACATCATCCCTGAAGCTTTTCAACTCAATTATGTCCTGACCCATGTGTGCCAGCATTCCTTCTAAGAGATTTGGTGGTGTTGAACTCGTTCCCCAAGTGGTTCTTTATAGGGCCCTTAAGTGAAAAATGGACCGCTAGGGTGGTTTGTGAAGGGTGGCTTGATGGTAAATATATGAATTAGGGAGAAGGACGAATTGCTTTTCATTTTCTTGGAAGTATTCTGGGTGCATTAAGTTGTACATGTAGCTATCTTTTCTTGCAGAACTTCCTTTTCCCATGTGTTAGTTTCAAAGACTTGTGAACTTTTCTTTTTGACCAAGCACCGTACCTCCCTTTGTCTTTTTTGGTATGTGGACTTGTTATGTTGGTTTTGCTGGTTTCCCCACCCAAAGTTTGGGTGGTTTTTCCAGCCTGGGTTGTAAGTGTTGGAATGTGGATCATATGGTTGCCTTTGTTGATTTCCTACATAATTGGCCTCTTCCCAATCACCTCATTCAGTGCTTTCTTCCTCTTGCTCTTGTGTGTGTATTGCAGCCACTTGTTTTGTTTCTAATTTCCTGGTGAGCTCTGCTAGTTGCTTGGCAAACACCTTGTTTTGGGCTAGAATTGTATCAACATGGTTCAGCTCCATGACTCCCTTAGTGTTGTGTCTCTCTAATGCATAGTAGTACTCGTTCTCAGCCACTGTCTCAATCACTTCAATGGCTTCTTCCACAGTCTTTTTCCTGTTCAATGAACCTCCTGATGAATGGTCTACAGCCTTTCTTGATTCATAAGACAGTCCATCATAGAAAATATGCAATTGCACCCAGTCATGGAACATGTCTGGTGGGCATTTCCTTGTCAAATCCTTGAATCTCTCCCATGCCTCGTAGAGAGTTTCACCATCTTGTTGTCTAAACGTCTGAACCTCAGATCGAAGCCTATTGACCTTTTGTGGGGGGTAGAAACGTGCCAGAAACTTGCTTTCCCCCTCATCCCAGGTTGTTAGGCTCCCCCTTGGGAATGATTCCAGCCACTTAGCTGCCTTGTCCCTAAGTGAAAATGGGAACAAAAGCAATTTATAGGCATCTTCCTGGACTCCATTGGACTTCACAGTGTCACAAATTATCAGGAATTTTGTGAGATGTTGGTTTGGATCTTCATTAGCACTCCCACCAAATGAACAATGATCCTCCACAAGGGATATTAGCTGTGGTTTGAGTTCAAAATTGTTGGCATGAATGGGTGATTTCTGAATGCTGCTACCACAATTCCCAGAGGTTGGGCTTATGTATGAACTAAGAACCCTCCTCTCAGGAATGGCATTGTTTCCATCAGCTCTCTCATGGTTGTGAACTTCTCTATCCATGTTGAGATCTAGAGCTTCCTCAAAATTGTCCTCAGATTCTCCTTCAGATTCTTCTTCTCCCATTACTCTCTTCCCTCTTGCTTCCCTTTTAAGTCTATGAAGGGTCCTCTCTGGTTCGGTCTATGGAGGAGTTGATGTCTCTCCTCTCCTACCTGTCATACAAGAACACAGCACAGGCAACAAACAAGTGAAATACTCTTGGTTAATGGAAGAGTATGGTTAGAGCAGTTGAGGAATTAATTCAAACAGTTAGTGAGTCAGTGAGTTAGTTGCTTGAATTTAAAGGCATAAAGAAAGAAAGCATGTAACAGAGTGCAGAACTTAAAATTCAACAAGTAACTTGTACTGAATTAATCAAAACAAAAAAAATGCTCAATCTAGTTAACTTCCAATTTGAGAATTGTCAATCGAAAACCAATCCCCGGCAACGGCGCCATAATCTTGATGCGCATAAACTTGTTATGCTACGATTTAGGAAATTGCACGATCGGCAAAATTCCTTCCGGCAAGTGCACCGGTTATCGTCAAGTAAAAACTCACAATAGAGTGAGGTGTGAGGTCACAAGGATTGGTTGAGTGACTTCTTTTAACCATTCTTGGTTACTTTAAGCTCAAGAAAATGCATAAAACATCTAAAACTATAAAAAAAAAATGCTAGTGAAACTAGCCTAAGATGCCTTGGCATCATTAATACCCTAATATTCAAATCCTTATGCTTGAGTCATCAGTCAATGATAATAAGGTGGTATGACTCAAGGTGAATTATAATACATACATATATATAGTTGAAGGGAGTTATTAAACGAGAAGTCTGAAAATGAATAAAATAAAAATCGCGAATCAAGGACACTCATGTCGTTATAAGGATGAAGTCATAAAGGGGAGTAAGAGAAAGACAGTATATATATATATATATAGCCACTAGTCGCGACTTGCGAAGTTTAGGCCAGCTAGGGTACATAATTAAAATAAGTTTGACAACAGTGTTTTTCCTATCTCTTCCAAAGTATATACATTAAGGCCTTTATAGGCTTGTTTCAAAAGAAATAGTTAAATACATATAAGTTTTTCAAAACAAGTAAGGAGAGATTCTAAGCAAAAGAAACACAGAGTCCAATAATCTTCCCCATCTCTTAGATGAACCACAGTCCACTATTGAGCACCTGGACCTGCATATAAAAAATAGAGAATATATAGGAAATGAGAACCCCCAACCAATGGGTTCCCAATAGGTAAAAGCTCCAAATAAATACAATGCATTGTAATAGGAATTCACTAACCATCCCTGAGCTTCATACCTCAACATGTCATATCCCATTCCTAAATTCTCATTAACCCGTATTCAGGCAACTACTTTAAGGGATTCTAATCTAACTCTCTTATCTCATTAACTATTCCACAATTCTTTGCAACCTTCCAATTATCAAATGGCTCCATTCTCAGCTAACTCGACTAATTGATTCTATAACAGAACCTCAAACCTTCACCAGTAACAAGTGGAATCACTCCACCATATCAACCCATGTAACTCATATAATTTCATTTCATACGTTCACCGTTATTATTTTAATCATTTTGTCATTTCATCGCAATAAGGATAGCCCCCAGTGTCGACCGACACCAGCATGAGGGACCTCTCAGTTGTGCAAACACAAGCAAGACAAACAAAAAATAATACACAAGTAAATTCAGGTAAAGCATTTAGCACATATACATTTAATTATGCACAAATAGGCAAGTCAAGACAAGAAGGACAAACCCAAACAATCTAAACAATGCAAATGATGAATGCCTATTCTATGGCTAATGATATCATCTGTCGGTTATACAGCCAACCTGACATGTCCAGAGCAAGCGGAATCATTCTACTGCATCTACCCAGACAGGTTTATCTGGCAAGCGGAATCACACTACTGCGGCACATGGAATCACTCCATGACAATCATAGGCAAGTAGAATCACTCTACTGCGGCAAGCAGAATCACTCCACTACAAGTAAAGGCAAGTGGAATCACTCCACTGCGGCAAGTGGAATCACTCCGCTGCAAGTAAATAATTTTCAAAACCATTCTCTTCATACCTCAATCAAATCAATTGTTCGTCACCTCTTAACATCATATTCACCCTCATCACCTCTCAATTAAATTCAGTCATCACTCATCATCATATTCATCCTCATCATAAATTCAACCCCTCTTCATCAATGCTAGATCCTCATTTCTAAATTTTCTACTCTCTAATTCACTGTTTCTAAACTCATAACAGAGCTCGCAAAGGTTTGAAAGGCAAGAAGAATGGTTAAAAGCTTTAAAAACACAATTTCAACAAAATTGGGGTTCATGCGTACACATGCTTTGTCTGTGTACGCATGAGTGTCATATTGGCAATGTTGCGTACGCGGGCCCCTTTCCGTGTATGGGAGAGTGAAAAACAGGAATGTTGCCTCGCGCGCGTGACACCTCTATGTACGTGAGTTTGAAACTCTGACGGTGCTCATATGCGAGAGTACTGGGCAGAGCCCAATACCCGAGTCACGTGGCACCTCCGCGTATACGAGTTTATCAGTTTTTAGAAAAGCTGTTTAGTGCAGAAAACTTAATTTTTAACACAAACTTTGAAATCTCATAACTTATTCCATAAAATTCATTTTTCAACCATTCTTGGACCGTTGGAAAGATCGATACATGAATTTTCATAAAAATCTTTGTAAAATTTTCAATTCTGAGGACCGAATTATAGCTCGCCGAAGTTGGCCAAAAATTAGTTTTTACAAAAAAAGTAGAATTTACGAATTTTCCAAGAATTCACAAGCCAAATTAGTTTTAACACATCAAAAGGTCCTTAAACCAACTCGAATCACATACTTACACTTAACCAAATTCAAACCTACTTCATTTACTTAATTCAACTCAATTTTCATCCATTTAACATCTCAAACCTCAATTCGCTAATATCTAGTGTTCATTCCAACTTTCCACACAATCATTATCAAATTCCATTCAATCTCAAGCATTATCACTCAATTCAACCATCACTTACCTTTCTTACCTTTTTCTGGCCTCCGGCCCAAATTCACCAATTCAATATATAATTCATAAATACATAATCATCATCCAAATCATCACTTTTCACAACACACCAATTGTACCAAATCACACAATCCACATTCCAATCATTAATTACCACAATATATCATCTACACATATTAAATACATCCAAATACACAATCCAAACCTAATCCTAAGGGCATCTAACCTAAAAATTCTCATCACACCGTATGGTATTTAAATAAAACTTAAACCATACCTTTAATGACGACGGTTCACACCCAACTCTTGAATTCTCCACTCCAAGGCTCACCCCAAAAGTTCAACAAGCACATTCAAGTCCTCAAAGTGTGCCAAATTCAGCCAACAACACTAACAAAACCAATTTCACATATTCATTAATCTAGGGTTTATAAAATCTCATAAATCACAAGGGTTTGAGGATATTTTACCTTTACCCATGGAAATAGTTGATGAAACTCATCCATAATATACTAGAGCATCCCTAAACAACAAAAATCACAAGATTTTCTCAAAACCCAAACCAAAACACAAAATCAGATAAAAAATGAAACTGGACAGAGAACAACGAAATACTCAATATAATACCTAGATAGAATCGAAGAGGGTGAAAAGAGTGACACGTGACTGCAAACGGCTCGTCAATTGGAGCACCGGAGAGGAAGTTATGGTGGTTTTAAAGAGATGATGAATAGTGAAAAGAGTTTCTCACCTCTCTTGTCTCTCAATCCGTGTCTCACTCTCAAGATGGGGAAGAAGGGTTTGTTATGTGCTGAAATAGAGTTTATATAGTGTGGACTTGGGCCACTTGGGCCCAGTTCACTCGGTTTAGCCTGTTGACCCAATCTTGGGCCAAAACCTTTAAGATTAGCATTTTCACTCACGTTTTAAATATGTTTACCTTCTCAAATCATAACTTATAGTTTATTAACTTTTCTCTCCCATAATTAATTTTATCAACTACAGTATCGGATAGATTTCAACTGGTACTACCGGTCAAATTTTTAGTGCGCATTTTTTTTTGTAAAAAACTATGTTTTTCAACTCAGAAAAATCTACTGAGTCCAAATATCATATTTAAATTGTATAGTTATGATTATTAAATTTTATAACTATTTTCGCTTACATTTAATTTATTTCTTAATTAATTACAGTTTGACCGAATTTTACACAAGATTCATTAATAGTCCAGCTGCCTAAGATTTCTAAGCTACTGCTCTATGTTTTATTTTTTTACATACTATGATCTTTTTCTATTCCTTAAAAAAAAAAAAAGAAAAGAAAGGAAAGCTTATGTGGCTTCTTATTTTTGTTATGGTTCATATACTCATTACCAACAATTTTATTTTTTTATTCTTATTTTTGTTATAGTTTATCTATTGAAAGCACCATAGCTTTTCATTGGCCTTGTTCTTTTCCTTAAAAAAAAAGAAAGGAAAGCTTATGTGGCTTCTTATTTTTTTTTATGGTTCATATACTCATTACCAATAATTTTATTTTTTGGATTCTTATTTTTGTTATGGTTCATCTATTGAGAGCACCATAGCTTTTCACTGGTTGAGGACATATGCAGGGCATAAGAATTATATTAAGCTTTTACATTGTGACATAGGCACCAAGATAAACCAACTTCCTAGAGAGTTATTCTAGTTGTTCTATTTTTTAATTTGTGTTACTTTTATTTTGGTGGATTAGTTTACTTGTTTAGGGTATGGGTGTGCGACATTTTAGTTTTCCTTCATCAATGATTGTATGGAAATATATGAATTTGCTTGTGATTTCTTGCTAACAACTTCTTGATCACGCTCCCTGGAGTTTCAGTTCCTCTATCTGACCTGCTTGAGAGACCAAGTTTGTCGTAACTTTCTTTATCTCCTCTTCCAACTTCTCATACTTAGTGTGAGCAGTCGCAATTTTTCTCTCTTATAATTAAAGACACTTCTAAGCATTAAAGACACATCCAAGCATTATTTAGTTAAAACAAAACAAGTGTTTAACAAATGCAAAATAACACATCAATGTCTTAATAGAGAAGACACATCCACACTGAAAAAATTTCACAAGAGTCTCAATAGAGATACACACTAATAAGTCCAACAAAGAAGAAAAAATTGGGTCTTAACCAAAAGAAAGTCCACAAGTTTCAAAAAGCAACATTGAAGTTCTAAACAAAGGACACATACATTAAAAACACATTCAAGTAAGTGTTAAACAGAAGACACATCCATTAAAGATACTTCCAATAGAAAACACATTCATTAAAGACACATCCAAACAAGTTTTAAATAGAAGACACATCTATTAAAGAACATTCAAATATTAACCGGTTAAAACAAAACAAGTGTTTAACAAAAGCAAAAAGATATCATCTGAAGAAGCACTCCTTAACATATCAAGAAAATTAGATACCTCTACCACCTTCATTTCTAACAACTTCTCCTTGTATGATAATTAATCAAACAAAGCATTTTAAGAAACTATAAAAGAATAATTTAACTAAAAATAATGGCTCCACCAAGCTAGTACCGTTTCTGCCTAAATGAATTCAAAGGACACAAGGGAACGTTATGACATTCTATTTCTTGTTCCGAAGAATATACAAGTTGGCTTTCGAAAAGTTTTTTGAGCATCTCATCATTTGTAAGATCAGGTGAAGCAAGGGTCCTATTAAGTCTTTCTCTATATACTGCACAATCTTTTATTCTTCTCCATCTGTGCATCTCCTGGAAAATTAGAACAAGCCTTCTCTTAGGAATTCATGTCAACCCCATGTGATCAACCATTTACAAGTTCCTACTTTGCTCCTAAATCAACAATAAAAGAAATTTACCATAGTTATAAACAAAGACTAGCCATTCATGACTAATTCAATATTTTATCATAGTGAATTGGTGTTTAGCAATGATTGATTTTTGGTAAATTCAATTCTATGGTGTTTTCATTGTAGCATATAACCAATAAAAAGCCAATAAACTCATTATAGCATATAGCTAAAAATAGAAAAGTTACACCAAACATACATATAACCAAGTACAAACACATAGTGGCAAATAGAAATTAAATGAAATTACATGGCATGAAAATCCAAAATCAAAATTCAGCCTTAAAATCAATATATACACCATTATATTCCTATTAAGACAAGCATGAACTAAAGGAGCTCAATGAACTGCAATTCAGAAAAAGCTTACAAGGAAATTATATCAAACTACCCCAAAAGAAACATCCAATAATTAAAACAAAAAATTCATTAATCTAACAAAAATCATAAGAGCATCACATAAGAACCACGAATACCAAGAATCTGAACCCTGAAATAAAGTCAAAACATCTACTGTTACTTAAAACCCTAATATACTAACCAATTAGAGACACCATGATGATTGCGATAGTTGGCGGTGAGATGCAATGGGGCAACGTGGACACAGAAGCGGTTGTTGTTGCGGCCTGGAGGAGGCGGTGCGTCATCGATCCGTTCAGACGAAAAGGACTCCCGCGGTGACGTCAATCTCTGTGAGAACCAGCATCAGCAGCGCTTCAACGGCGTCGACCTCCGTGAGAAGTAGCAGCAGTGGGGTTGTGTTGTTGAAGACAATGGCATCCTAGCGGGTGGGGGAGCAACTCGAGCTGCATAGTTGGCAAGCGAAGGTGGCGCCGAGGAGACCCATCAACGGTGACAGAGATGGCGGGTGAAAGAGGCTGAGCATTAAAGCTACTGCTGTTGATGGAGGTGAGAAGAAGAACATGGGTGGTGGTGAAAAGGGGTAGGTGAAAAGGTTAAAGCTAACTTTGAATTAGGGTCAGAAAGGGAAAAAGGGTTTTTTTTTTTTTTTTAATTATTTTGGGATTCAACCCAACAGGAGTTAGCAGGAGTTGGCTAGATCGTTGTTGGTTACCTAGCGGAGTTGACAGTGAAATTATTTGTGTGAGTTGAACTATTTTAATTGGATTATTAGCTGTTTCCATCACTTAATTGCCTATTTTTCAGTACACGATTAGTTGAGTTGTTCATAGCATTGGTACATATTTTGGTCTTTAAAAAGGGAATCTTCATGTATGCTTTATAGTTACCATATATTTTTGGATATTATTATATATTAATATAGTAGCTACATATATTTTGTATTAATTTTATGTTACTTTAGTTTGACATTAGGTTAATTTTCTCAGTATGATTAAACTACATTTTTAGCTCATAAATAAGTTTTTCTTACTTTTTCCTACCTTAAACATAATTCACTCACGGCCTCTGGCCCATCACCTAACCAATCACGGCTTTCGACCCAAAAAAAAATAATAAACACATAAACCACCACAAGTTAAAGCACGTATTAACCTTTACCAACTTACCAAGTCATGGCCTCCGGCCCAACCAGTCACGGCCTCTGGACCAAATTAATCAAAACTAGATTTTCCACAAACCTGCAATCATTACATCAGGAACAAACCTCAGTACCACCAAGTCCAGCATAAGAAATCTCTCAGTTATTCAAACACATACAAAACAATATAAAGAATACGCAAATAGAGAGAACGGATAGAGCAATTAGATCAAATAGCATAATGCCTTCTCACTTATAATCACAACACGAGAGAGTGAATCTTCAACCTCAACTCGCCTATTTATTTTGGGATATAGTGTCCGCCACACTCTTAGGATATAGTGTCCGTCACACTTTTCAATCATAATCTCGTCATAATCCCCATTCACATATATATAATTGTATAATCTGGTGGGAATCCTTAACCTCCTCAATTCATTATCAATTTATCAAGTTTAGGTTCATTAATCTCTATCTTTCATCAATTTTCAACTCCATTAACTCGTGAGCGGGATAATACTACTGTCCTCACCGTGGGTGGAACAAACCACCATCTTCGCAACCGAGTCATCCGGTTTAACCAAGCATTTATCTAGGAATACTTAACTTTAATCAATTCCATATACTCCTACTCATTTCGGATCCCAAAAACTAGGTATCAAACCTTAATTAGGGGTTACAAAAACGTTTAAAAGCTTCCCAAAAAAGTCAAACAGTTAAAAATAGAGTTTAATTTTGAAAATAGGACTTGTACGTACATATCACCCTTGTACGTATTCAAGCACCTGAAGCAATTCCCAGCTTGTGTGTGTGCACACTATCGTGCGTATGCACGACTTGTAAAACTCCCTTGTGCGTACGCACACTGATAAACCACTATTTTATGGTTTATCTTGTGCTTAATTGAGTGGTTTTTATCAACTCTTTACCCACTTATTCATACTATTTGCATGGTTTTACGTTTTCCTTCCTGATTCTGTACTATGATTGAAAACATGCTTCTTTGGCTTTTATTTTTCTATGTTTAAATCCTCTCTTATTACCATTTGATATCTTGATACGTGTGTTAAGTATTTTTAGAGTTTATAGGGTAGGAATGGCTTAGAGAATGGAAAGGAAGCATGCAAAAATGGAAGGAATACAAGAAGTTGAAGAAATTGCTAAGCTGTCCATCCTGACCTCTTTGCACTCAAATGGTCATAACTTGAGCTACAAAGGTCCAAATGATGCAGTTCTAGCTGAATTGGAAAGCTAACGTCTGGGACTTCGATTTGATATATAATTTGTCATAGTGGCCGTACAGATAGGCGATGCGAACGCGTGCTCCACGCGGACGCATCTCAGTGACGAAAATCAGCATGGCAGATTTCGCTCCCAGCGATTTTTGGGCTGTTTTTGACCCAGTTTTCGGCCCAGAAAACACAGATTAGAGGCTATAAAGTGAGAAAATCCATTCATTCATAATCATTAAATCATAATTCACAATTTTAGGTTTTAGATGTAGTTTTAGAGAGAGAGAGGTTCTCTCATCTCTCTTAGGATTTATGATTAGGATTATGATTTAGGATTTCTATTATGTTTAGGCTACTTCTCTTCATCACAAGTTCAATTTTTCCTTTAATTTATTTTCTACCATTATTGATTCTATTACTTTAATTGTCATTTACCTTTTCAATTTGGCTTATGAACCATTCATGTTAGGATTTTCTTAATTAATATAAATTGAGGTATTTCAGATTTAATTTTGCTTTATTTAATTTATGAATACTTTTAATTTAATTTAAGATATTTTCTCTTTTTGGCTTTGGTTAAGTAATTAATAACACTTGAGTTATTAAACTCAACTGTTGATTGAAATTGAAATTCTCTGCTGGTTAATTTGTACTCCAATAACTCTAGTCTTTCCATAGGAGTTGACTAGGACTTGAGGATCAAATTAATTTGTCCACTTGACTCTCCTTTGTTTAGCAAGGGTTAATTAAAATGGGAGCAGAATCCAATTCTCATCACACCTGATAAGGATAACTAGGATAGGACATCAATTTCTTATACCTTGCCAAGAGATTTTATTATTATTAATTTATTTTTCTTGTCATTTAAATTACTTGTTCCCTATTTCAAAAACCCAAAAACATATCTTTTTACATAACCAATAATAAATCATACCTCCCTGCAATTCCTTAAGAAGACGTCCCGAGGTTTAAATACTTCGATTATAAATTTTATTGGGTTTTGTTACTTGTGACAACCAAACTTTTGTATGAAAGGATTCTCTGTTGGTTTAGAAGCTATACTTACAACGCGATTATATTTTTATAAAATCTCTTTACCGATAGAAAATCCGTTCCTCAAAATGGCGCCGTTGCTGGAGAATTGCAAACGTGTGCCTTATTATTGGTTTTTGTCAATATTTTTTTGCTTGTTTATTTGCTTTTATTTTCGTTTTTAATTTTTATTAGCTATTATGAGTTCTCACCCCCGTCGCTTTGAGTTTGGTTCCAATGTTGTTGTAAGGAATGGAAACTATAATGAAAATAGGCATCAAGGTTAGAAGAATCAAAGATGGGAGGAGCCACAAGGATTTGATCAACCCTCTTGGCAACAACCCCCTCCAATGCGTTATAACCAACCTCCACCAAATTACTATGGTCAAGAGCCATTCCAGGGAGCGTACCAAGATGATGAATATGGTGGACCCCCTTGTAGTTACCAACAAGGCCCACCATATGCTTATGAACTACCTCCTCAACACAACTCTGGACCACCATACTCACAAGCCCCCTACTACCAAACACCATCACATGATTCTAACCCTTATCCACCATATCAACCACCCTATGAGCCATATGAGCCATACACATATCCACCCCAATTCCAACCCAGTTACTCCCAAGGACCACCACCTCCATATACACTACATCCATATCCATCAATCCAAGAGCCTTATGATTCTACTTATGATATCCGAGCAGAACAAGAGTCAAGGGATCGTCTCAAGAAAACGATAGATTAATTTCAAGCAACCCTGCATCAGTTGGACCGAGCGGTAAACCGAATGGCACCCGAAGCTTTCATGGCTAAAGAATCTCAACTTGAGAACAAGGAATTAAAGTGTGCTGTGCAACAAGTGGAAAAGAGGGAGAGTGATGAACCACCCTTTTATCATGAACCTTTCCTCCTAAACAACGAGCCCTCACATCCACCTCAACCATCAATGCATGATACTATTGGTGTTCTTCTTCAAGGGCAAAGAGAGATGAAACGGGGAGTACTAGAATTCACAACTGCCTTTACCGAGGTAATTAATCGATTAGCTTCCCAACATCTGAGCACTCAAAGTACTCCCATGGCTACATGTGGAGAATCAAAAGAAGAGCGTAGCATGAAGGAAACACTGGAAACTCCGGTGGACAATGAGGAACATGACTTTGTATTGGAAAAAGTGGAGGAAGCCATAACAGTTGCAGAGGAAGAAGTGGTTGAGGATTTAGGAGATGCTGAACCTCCATGGGAATCTAGAATTGTAGAGTACCCCTCCAATAAGATTAAAATTGATGTCTAGAAGGCCAGTGCACAACCCCCATGGCATATTCCTTATGAAGACTTGGATGGGATAGATCAAGAAGTAAGCTCCCTTGGTGATGAGAATCATGCATCAAGTCCTCCTAGTGATAAATCTACATCCGCAATTAAACTCCTTGAATATGAAGACTCTTCTCTGATTGAGTCTGAGAATAATGTGGAAGCGAAAATCCTTAGAAAATGGCGGACGGGAGTTGAGTACGCTTTGTCAAGAACGTTGGAGACTTCTCCACCTAGGTTATCGTCTACTCCTTCACTTGAGTGGGTAAAACTTATCTCTGTTCATCTTCCTATCCCACTTGAGTATAGTATTCTTGAAACGGACGGCCAACTCAGGAAGCTTTGTGGCATAAAGCGTAAGAGGAAACTATTTAGTGGTTGGAATTACAAATCAAGGCTCATCAAAGTTGATATTTCAAGGGCTAGATGTAAGGGCTCAACTGGTGATAATTTGGTTAGATCTAAAAGAAAAGTTTGGTACTCCGTAGAGAATTCAGATTGCTTACCACCCGGATGGAATCGTGATGATCAACAAGAAAACGGGTGCAAAAGCAAGGTTTGGGACCCTGGAATTCATTCTACCAATCAACACTCTTGGGACCTTGTCACGTGCTTTAACTTGCTTGAAGGCTTTCTATGCCTAGTTTGGGATCCTGGAGGCCATTGGAATTACAAACATTGGTGGAGATTCCTGGATGAGTTCAAGCATAAACCACCATAACAAAGGACTCCCCAAATATCCAACTTATGGACTTTAACTAAAAGTGATAGGTGGGAGACAACCCACCATGGTATGATCTTTCATTTTTATTCTTAATTTTATTTTATTTTATTTTCATTTTTATTAGTGGTCATTCATAAATTTTGCATAAGCATCTGCATTCTGCATTCTGCATTTTTTTGCATTAAAAAAATGCACGCGACGTGTAAGCATCGCTGACGCGTCCGCGTCACAGGTGCGTTGGAAAGAAAAGAGTATCGAACAGAAAGTCACGCGAGAGCGTGGTTGGAGGCGTGCCTTAGGCACAAGCATGCCCACGCGACCGCATCAATGATGCGTCCACGTCGTTTGCGAAATAGCCTCCCCACGCGTCCGTGTCACCCACACGAACGCGTGCCCTGTAAAATCGACGTAAAAAGGTGTGTGGCAGAGAGTTATGATGGAGCTGGGCTGGAACCATGCTAGAAGCACAAGCCCTACCACGCGAACGCGTGCCCCACACGTCCGCGTCATTTTTAAAAGAAAGGCCATTCACGCGTGCGTGTCACCCACGCGCACGCGTCACCCTGAATTTTGGCAATATGCGTTTGAGACAAAGAGTTGCGCGAACGCGAGGCTGCTCTCATGCCACTAGCACAAATCAAGTCACGCGTCCGCGTGACCGATGTGTCCGCGTCACTTGAAAATATCGCAACTCACGCGATCGCGTGACCCACGCGTCTGCGTCGCATGTGACGCACAGTTTATCCAGATCAGCGCCAAAATACCTATCTTTTCTTCTTCAATCCTACTTATCTTTCTATTATCATTCTTTCTTCTTTCTTCTATCTTTTCTTATTCTTTCTTCCTCCTTTCTTACTTTCTTTTTAAGCAAATCTTTTTAACCTCTCATCCCTCTTCACTTCCATTCTATTTTATTTAATTTATTTGCATACTTTTCATTCATTGCATTTTAATTTTGTGCATATTTTTTTCTTTTCTAAATTTATTTTTCCATTGGTGTTAAATTTTCTTATTTAACTGTTGCATCTTCTCTTGAATTATCCTGGTGCTTCATGACTTGTTTTATTCTGATTGGGTAATATTATTTAAATAAATGCTAATCTTTTATGATACTTGTACTCCTCTTGTATTGATATGAACTTATACTATCTTGCATTACCCACACTCTCTTCCCCTTTGTTGCAATTTTTGCACTATTGATATGCCGTTTGCTTCTACTGTCTTCTCTCTTGCATGTTGTAGCTACCATGTAATTGAGATCCTCATTACTTGGCATTAACCCAGCCATATTTGTTTTCTATCTTTCTTTCTAGGTTACTTTTCTTCCTTTTTCTCCTCTTTCAGGATGGCCACCAGGAAGGGAGAGGAAAAGCTTCTTAATGGGGCAACAAACAAGTCTATCTGCACAATCTTTAGAGAAAAGTATCAGTTGAAGCAACCCGTCCACTTGCACATCCCAGCATGCACCGAGGACGGTGCAATCTTTAAGTGTGGGGAGGTCGATACCGATCTCCATGGGTTAGTTACTCTTCTATCTCAACACCAATGGTTTATTTTCCTTGTTAGTTGTTGCATTTGCATGTTTGATTGCATGATTATTTGATTTTGTGCACATTCTACTAACTGCTTGGTTAAAATAATATTTTCTTTTTCAAGAAACTTTTTAGAGTATTTCACTAATTTGAATTAATATTTTTGATAAACTTGTTTGAAGAAATATTATATTGGAACATGGTTTAGAGCTCGAACACACAAAACCAGTGAGATTTTGAGCCTAATTGATTGGTTGCATTTTTATCAACCAATATTTTATTTTTGGTGTGTGTTTTTCTCTCTAAAATTGTGATCTTTGTCTTACTTAATTCTATATTTCCATGGTTTGATGTATGCATGCACTTATATGATTGAGGCCTTTGTTTCACTGAGCTTACATATCCATATGGCCTTACCTTTCATTATCCCTTGCAAACCAATTTTGAGCCTATTTTACCCCTTTTATTCTTTACTCTAGCACATCATTAACTCTAAGCAGAAAACAATAATGTCTTTAATTTGAATCCTTGGTTAGCTTAGACTAGTGAGAGTGCTTATGATTTAAGTGTGGGGAAATTGGGTTTGGAAACATTTGGTTTGAGAATTGAGTATGTTGGAATTTTCTGAAAATGTGAAAGAAATGTTTAGGACATGTTCATGAATTCAATACCTTAATCATATGCCTTGAGAAAAGCAAAAGAAAGACAAATTATGATTTAAAAAAAAAAGAGCAAATAAGTAAAAGGGGACAAAATGCCCCAAAGTAAGTGGTGAAAGCAATGCATATGTACTGTACTTGAAATTAGAATGCATGAATATGTGGAAAACATGGTTAATGGATAGTTAGATGTGGTATTATGATTACATGGATTATCTAAAGTTAGGTGGAAAGTTTAAGTTAATTAAGGATTCAGATTTTAGTCCACTTGACCAAATACAATCCTACATTGACCCTAACCCCATTACAACCCTTAAAAGACTTCTTGATATGTGTATCTGTGCATTAAACTTTTGTTGATTGTTAGATGAAGAGAAAGCCTTAGAAAGCAAGATTAGTAGAGATTTGAGAGAATCGAACCTTAAACACTTGAGTGATGAGAGTGAATACACTTCCAGTGAGGGTTCGATGCTCGATTCTTTGTTCCCGGCTTTCATAAGCTATTTTCTTTTACAAGTTTACTTGTACTTTATTTTATGATTTGAATTAGTGAAATCCAGTTCATATTTGTTCTTAAAATATTTGTTTACTTTTAACTAAGTAGGTAAAAGCATTTTGCATATAGCTGCATTCATATAGATAGGTTGCATTTCATACATTCTACCATTCCTCTTCACTCTTATAGCTTCTCTTGAGCTTAGCATGAGGACATGCTAATGTTTAAGTGTGGGGAGGTTGATAAACCACTATTTCATGGTTTATCTTGTGCTCAATTGAGTGGTTTTTATCAACTATTTACCCACTTATTCATACTATTTGCATGGTTTTACGTTTTCCTTCAGCCTGACCTCTTCGCACTCAAACGGTCATAACTTGAGCTACAGATGTCCAAATGACACGGTTTTAGTTGTGTTGGAAAGCTAACGTCTGGAGCTTTGATTTGATATATAATTTATCATAGTGGATGTACAGCTAGGTGACGCGAACGCGTGCTCCACGTAGACACTTCGCAGTGACGAAAATCAGTGTGGCAGATTTCGCCCCCAGCGATTTCTAGGCTGTTTTTGACCCAATTTTTGGCCCAGAAAACACGTATTAGAGGCTATAAAGTGGGAAATCTATTCATTCATAATTATTAACTCATAATTCACAATTTTAGGTTTTAGCTGTAGTTTTAGAGAGAGAGGTTCTCTCCTCTCTCTTAGGATTTAGGATTAGGATTAGGATTTAGGATTTCTATTATGTTTAGGCTACTTCTCTTCATCACATGTTCAATATTCCTTTAATTTATTTTCTACCTTTATTAATTCTATTACTTTAATTGTCATTTACCTTTTCAATTTGGCTTATGAACCATTGATGTTAGGATTTTCTTAATTAATATAAATTGAGGTATTTTAGATTTAATTTTGCTTTATTTAATTTATGAATGCTTTTAATTTAATTTAAGATATTTTCCCCTTTTGCCTTTGGTTAAGTAATTAATAACACTTGAGTTATTAAACTCAGCTGTTGATTAAAATTGGAATTCTCTGCTGGTTAATTTGTACTCCAATAACTCTAGTCTTTCCATAGGAGTTGACTAAGACTTGAGGATCAAATTAATTTGTCCACTTGACTATCCTTTGTTTAGCAAGGGTTAATTAAAGTGGGAGCAGAATCCAATTTTCATCACACCTGATAAGGATAACTAGGATAGGACCTCAATTTCTTATACCTTGCTAAGAGATTTTATTATTATTAATTTATTTTTCTTGTCATTTAAATTACTTGTTCCCTATTTCAAAAACCCAAAAACATATCTTTTTACATAACCAATAATAAATCATACCTCCCTGCAATTTCTTGAGAAGACGACCCGAGGTTTAAATACTTCGATTATAAATTTTATTGGATTTTGTTACTTGTGACAACCAAACTTTTGTACAAAAGGATTCTCTGTTGGTTTAGAAGCTATACTTACAATGCGATTATATTTTTATAAAATCTCTTTACCGATAGAAAATCCGTTCATCACACACACTCGTTCATATGCACATGGTGCTTCCCTTGCTTGTGTTTTGTGCGTGCGCACCATATGGTGCTTGGGCACGCATACCAAAAATTCAAGTTTTCTGTAACTTTTCAGATTTCAGATTTTTGTACCGAATTTCTACCTCTTATAACTTTTTTCTACAAAACTCTATTTTTCTTCATTTTTAAACGATTTTAAAGCTCTCTTCATCTTCTTTAATTTAAGATATATTTCATCTAAATCCAAACTCTAAGCGCCAAGTTATGACGCACCAAAGTTTGCCAAAATCACTCTTTACCCAAAATTTCTGCAACAAGTGAAATTGGCCCTTTTCCAAATACCTCCTTTGTAAACAACATAAATTCTTATCTCAATCACAACACTCCTTCATACCTCATTTCTTATACCCTTTCAAACTTCAATTTATATAGACTCACATGCCTAATTCATGCCAACAATCTAATTTCAACCACAACATTAATCACCACCAAATCTCATTCTTAATCATTTATAAACATATCAAATCACACCTATTGATTCTCAATTATCATACAAACTCCAACTTCAATCATCAATCATATATATATATATATATATATATATATATATATATATATATATAACTCTGAGCGCCAAGTTATGGTGCGCCGAAGTTAGTCAAAATCACTCTTTATCCAAAATTTTCGCAACAAGCAATATTGCCCCTTTTTCAAATACCTTCTTTGTAAACAACATAAATTCTTATCTCAATCACAACACCTTTTCATGCCTCATTTCTTATATCCTTTCAAACAGCAATTTATATATACTCACATGCCCAATTCATGCCAACAATCTAATTTCAACCACAACATTAATCACCACCAAATCTCATTCTTAATCATTTATAAACATATCAATTCACACCTCTTGATTCTCAATTATCATACAAACTCCAACTTCAATCATCAATCGTATCAAAACACCCACATATATATATATATATATATCAATCACTACTCATATTTAAATCCCAATAAGCTTCACCACATTTACAATTTATACCAAAATACAACCACAGAAACCAATAATTTCAAATTTAATCATGGCAATTTATTACTTACTGTGACTTACTATATAGGTGATAACTCACTCTATCTCGGCCTTAGGCCCAAACTCTTACATCAACATCATTCAACTCAATGTAGATAATCAAAATTATAATATTTATTTACTAATCAAACATACAATTTCAGCCATCATCCAACACAACATTTACACCAAATTATTATTAAAGCACATCATCAATCATACATACCAATTCATGAGACTTACATAGTCACAAAAATAAACTTTTCATATCGATATCAATTCATAACAATCCTTGTATAAAAATAGTTTTTTAGAAAACTCCTACCTCGTTGACTGCGGTTTCCAACTCTTGAATTTCCTCCTCCAATGAACTCCAATTTTAGCCAATGGCACCAAACCTCCGCCAAGTATTTCCAAAAGCAAGCCAAGCTCTAATTCCGCAACACCGACTCAATCCAAGCTAGCAATCACTCTTATTCAATCTAATTAATCAATTTATTCACATTTCAAACTAGAGTTTCATATATAATTAGAGAAAATCAAGGAGTAAGAGTTTTCTTACCTTAATCCATAAGAAATAGAGATGGAACCCACTTGGAATCCATCCTAAAGTACCCCTAAACAATCAAAATCACAAGATTTCAACACTAACTACCCAAAAACGCAAAATAGTGGAGAGAATAGAAAACTAGGCAAGGATTTCAGATTGACGCACTACAATACTACATAAAAATGAAGAGAACGAGGAGAGTAACGGGTGGTCGCAAACAACTCGTCAATTGGAACTCTGGATCAAAAGTTATGGGCAAATGAAGATGGTGATAAATAGTGTTAGGGATTTTCCACTCCTTCTCCTCTCATATCTGCCCTCACTCTCATAAATGGGGAATGGAGACTGAAATGTGACTTTGTTAAGTATTATATATGTGGGTTTGGGTCCATTTGAGCCTGGTTCACTCGTTTAGTCCGTTGGCCCAATTTTGGGTCAAAACCTTTAAAATTTGCGTTATAATTCGTATTCTAATTATTTTCACTTTCCCAACATATAAAATTTAAATTGTTAACCTTCTTTTCTCTCATTTAATTTATTAATTAATTATTTATTATTTTTTTAAATTTTATATCTATTGTGTCCAATCATGTGTTAATAAAAAATAAAAATTCTACCTCCTTGGATACACCTAAATACTATCACGTGTCAGTGTATCCAGCCTTATTCTTAATATGTATTATTGAAAAAAAAGTATATATTATTATTTATTAAAATAAAAAATACTTTAAATATTTTATATAATTAAAATAAGACATTAAAAATAACTAAAAATTAATAAATAAACTACAATTTCTACAAATAAAAGATGAAAACACTGACATTTCTACACACGAAAGACAAAAATTAAAGTTCTACCCATAAAAGATCGAATTGATATGACAAAACTATCCAAACTCTAAAAAACTACTCAAAAATTTCAAATTACCCTTTCACACCCATCACTATTAACATCATTATTATTATCATATTCTCTCTTTCTCTCTCTTAATCTCCACTTGTAATACCACTACTATCACCAGCACTCCAATATCTGTTCCCACCGCACAATTTCTATCATGACTTACTCACATATTGTAATGAAAATTATGTAGAATAACCCAAAATCCACGACATGTGAACATGAATAGTGTTGAGAATGTTATTCTTGGTCTTCCTTCAATCAACCACACTCCCATGATATAAATTATTTGCATTCCCACTAAATACCTAAACCTACAAATTTCAAAAAAATTTAAAAATTTTTCTTTCATCAATCAAAATTAGATTTTGACATTGACTCATTTACATTAATCACAAATACATTAAATTTCTCAATCGCCCATTTTTTCTAAAAAAAATAACTTCTCAGATCTAGAGAGGTAGGAGATTATTGTATTGAGAAAGAAAAAAATAGTGTTAAAATTAAGAAAATCTTAAAGTAGGTGGTGGAATGAGCACGTGGCGATGAACCCCAAATCGAAGGGAGGAGAGGAGAGGAGGGAGAAACCACTTGAAGTGTGCACTCCTCGTCTCTTTGTCTCTCTTATTTGCTGCGGTTGCGACGACGGCTCCCAACTTCGTTGGCGCCGCGTCGCACCTTTTTCCTCTTCTTTCTCTTAGTTCAGAGTCGGTGATGATGGTAGAAGAGGGTGTTAGTGGGATGGCACTACATATTATGGTGATGTTGAAGATTTAGAAAAAATGTGTGTGAAGATGACGATAATAATACAGAGAGAAGAGTAATTTAAGATTTTCAGATAGTTTTTTAGATTTGAATAATTTTATCGTATAGATTCAATCTTTTATGAGTATAATTTTAATTTTCGTCTTTCATAAATAGGAATATCATATATATAATAAAAAAACAAATTTATTATCTTTTGTTACTTGTACAAAAGAGATGTATAAAAAATGAGAAATGCTAAAGGAATTTATTATTTTTAGCGAGTTAGTCATCAATATTTAAAAGTATGAGATAAAGTATATTGTTAGATTACTAGACTAAAGAACAAGACAAAAGAAATTAAGTTGATGGCCAAGTAATGACCAAAAATAATAAATTCTGATGGTATTCTAGTATTTTTAGAAAAAAATGATACATATATTATTCTTATTACAACAATTACGCTTTGTACCGTCAAAATTAGTTGAATGTTTAAAGAAAAATCAATTCCATTTAGTGAAATTGTGTGTTTCAATATCATTTTTTACAGCCAGATTTTTTCAAACAAAAAAAAATAATCCAGACGATAATATCTCGCGCCATTTAAACTTGCTTTACGCCATAATTTTGCAACAGATTATTTTGGCATTTGCAATCCGATGGTAATATTTTTCACAAAACAAATTTTAGTGATAATCGTTGAATTTTTCCACGATAAATTCCACCGAAACTGGTAATTACAGTGAAAAAGTTTAGCAGTAAATCACTAATTCTGACAATAATAGTGTCATGTGTGATAAATTCGTTGTCTTTTAAGTTTATATTTTCTTTTATTCTTTATGTATAGTTGGTTAGGTTCTACAGCAGACTTGGATTTAGAGAGGTGTGCCAAGTGAGTGGTTCATCAATTGGGGATATTCCACACATGCTGGTTTGGGGAGGTGTTGGTACACGCATGGATGCCAGCATTGAGGAACTCATGCTCAAATGGTGTATCAGATTCAAGAAAAATCGAAGCCCTCAATCATGACTGATCCCATTAATTTACCTTCTTTTCTAATTTCCTATGTTTTGAAGTTTTTTTTTTTATTTTTTTTACAAAGAAGCCCCTAAGGCCGAAAAATGTTTTGAAGTTTGATTTTAAATATGTATGATTTTCTTTACAATTCTGCTATGTAACCAATAGAAATTCTGTCAACTCTTTCCAACTTTAATTGGGTTGAATTCCAAAACCCATTTCATTTAAAAAGTCACATTCTAATTACCTAAGGTTAATTTTAATGTCTCACATTTATTATTGTAAACTTAACTTACTCAAAATTTTCAATGTACAACTACATTCCTCACTTTATTTTTAATAGATATGTCTTCTATTGTATGTGTTTTCTGATTAAAATTTGTTTGAATGTGTCTTTAGTGAATGTTTCTTTTGTTGGAAGTATTTTTAATGAATATATCTTCTATTAGAAGTGTCTTTTGTTGAAAATGTCTTTAATGAATATATCTTTTGTTTTACACTTCTTTGAATGTGTTTTTATTAAATGTGTCTTCTATTTAAAATTTACTCAAATGTGTCTTTTATTAGATGTGTCTTTAATGAATTTGTCTTATATTTAAAACTTGCTTGGATGTATCTTTATTAAATATGTCATTAATTTCATAACTAATTAACAAACCTTTTGCCTTCCAATCATTTCTACAATCTTAAATTATTTCTAAGCAACGTATACAGGTTACT
>NC_029785.2:50962975-51001199 GCF_000816755.2 Arachis ipaensis | reverse complement strand
GTTACTAAATAATAATAATAATAATAATAATAATAATAATAATAATAATTCAAAATTGTAACAAGAACTGGCTTAAAGTTTTGTATATGCTCTTCAGTTACAAGGCTCATACTTTACTGACGTAACATACAAAATATTACTAGTCCATAATTCATAACTCACCACATGCGGATCTATGCAATAATTTAGAGCATATCCATCAAGGTTTGGCATAAAATTGAATTAAAAAAATAATAATAAGATGAAAGATTTATTATCTCCATGATAAATGAGTTATATCCTAAATCAACTACCTTTCATTCATAAGAATCAAACTAAATTGATTCACTTTCATCTTTTGATTACCAACTATACAAAAAATGAAGCATGTTCAGTTGTCCTTATCTCTCTTTCTACTCTTGTTTGCTACCTTCTATTCTTGCACAATTCATCAATAGCACAATTTCCAAAAGCTTCATCCACAACATCATCAAAAAGCTTCATCCACAACATCATCAAAACCATCAGCAACAATCAGACCACAAAATTCCACAAATCAATAGAACAAGAATAATCTTCATCAGCAACAAAAGATGTTATAAACATTATCATAGTAAATGCAAAAAATCATTATTGTGATTAAATATCCTCAAAATCATTTTTAATTTTCAACTTTAAAACCTTGAGATCATAAAAAAATATAGGATGTTACAAGTATTATCACAATAAATACAGAAAATCACTAAATTAACAAAACAAGAATAATCTTCATTAGCAACAAAAGAACACAAACCCCCAAAATCAACAAACACTGCAAATTCCACAAGGACCCACAATTTGTATATTAATGTAAGCATTAATATACAAAGTCATAACTCATAATTTCAGATAAAATTAATATATATGTGCTATAGCAAAACAAGTAAATACATCACAGATACAAATTTTGAATAGTACATAGCTGACTAAAATTTTTCTCAAATTTTCAGTAAATTATCCCTCAATATATTCTTTAGTGTTAACAAGCTACAAAATGATCCATCCACACAAAAAATAATGTCAGTAGCTAGAAACTAATAATCCTAACATGAGTAAACTATACAATAGCAAACAAATAGGGAATGATTCAGAACATGCACCTGCAAATTCGTATAGAAATCAACTGAGACGAGATAACCTGGAGAAACAAAATACCATAAACACTAGATGATTAAAATAATACTTTAACAATAAACCAACACTTTCTCCTTGTTTCGTTTGAGGGGAGGAAAAGGAGGGCTGTGGCAGTGGTGGGGAAGGACGACTGCGGCGGTGATCTACGAACCACGAGGGGAGGAGGGCTGCCGCGCTGCGAATCCCGATAAGAACGGCGATGATGTGTCGGCGGAGCTGCGAATCGCGACGAGGATGGTGCTGTGGTGGTCGGCGGTGCTTCGAATCGCGACCAGAAGGGCTCTGCGATGGTGGAGGACATTGCGAATCGCGAGGGAGGCACTGCAGTGGTTGGAGGCAGTGCAAAACGCGAGGGAAGAAGACACTCTCAAGGGACGACGGCGAGAGTGGTTTGAGTGGGGGTGGGGGTGCGGCGTGATGAATAAATCTGAAGAACGGCGAATGACGCGAGGGCAGGGGTGCGGCGCGATGGAGAACGGCGAGACGAGGAAGAAAGAGACAATGTCGGAGCTAAGTAAGGTGGCGTTCTCGAAGAGGCAACGTCGACGCCAAGTTGAGAAGGAGAAGAAGGAGGCACAACGCAGAGAGAGTAATGAGTGGGTGGAACCAAAATAGAATTAGAGTAAAATTTGAATGGAATTATTCAAATTCTGATTTTTTACTAAATTATTAATTGATATAAAAAATTATTTTTAATTATTTTTAATTATTATTGGTTATTTTATATAAATAAATGATATCATAATTAATTTTTTGTATATATCTAGCATAACTCTTTTTTAAGCAAAACTAAAATAGTGTAGAGTACCTAAAAAAATTTGAGTTGACTTATACAAATTATATTGTATATGTTTTTTAATTGTATTTTTCAGTCTAATAAATTAAAAATTAATTTATTTTAAATGGACGAATAAATCAACTACTCAACCAATCAAAATTAATTTATATTTTATTATTTTAATGTTTCGGGTTCTAACTTACAGTTTAATTTATTCTTTTAGAAATAATGGGTCTTAAAGTTCATAATATATTAACTCCGAACAAGTTTGGCTATTACAACCTGGATAAAATGGAACTAGAAGTAGTCGGAAACAAAACAACATGAAAGGAAGAACCAAGTAATGGGCATAGACACCTCACGAAGACATTGGTCACCTTGTAGGAAAGTATGTTTGAACTAGACCATCCTTAATAAGCCACCGAGTAAATATCCAATCTGGTTTTTGTCCACTTTTATAAAGGATAAAGTGATCTTTGTCTAAATAAAAAAAGAACACTTCGATTCTCAATTTTTTTTTATTTTGGGATAATACAATCTCTTTGTTAAAAAATTTATTAAATAATAATAAAAATTAGTTTTGTGGGAGATTTTATTTGTATTTTGTAAGGGATTTTAAGCCTCCACAAAAATTTTTTCAATAATATAACCAATTACTACCACTACTACCATTATCTTTTTCATCCTCATTATTATCACTCCTACCTCTATTGTTTTTATTGTGTAACCATACTTTATCATCATCATTATCTCCTCTACCGTCATCATCACCGATACCAATATTAATAACTTTGTTTTTAAACAATTCCTTCATCAATGGTGGTTAAGTGAAAAAAAAAAACCATTGATAAAAATGATGCCACAAAAAAAAAGTAATTATAGTACAATACCTTTTAAAGGAAAAAAATAACATTGAATAAGAAATGAAAGAAGAGAACTTTAATGTTGATAGTATTGGTATTGGTGATGATGACGGTAGAGGAGATAACGATGATGATAAAGTATGGTTACACAATAAAAATAATAGAGGTAGGAGTGATAATAATGAGGATGAAAAAGATAATGGTAGTAATAGTAGTAATTGGTTATATTATTGAAAAGATTTGTGTGGAGCTTTAAAATCCCCCACAAAATACAAATAAAACCCCGCAAAACTAATTTTTATTATTATTTAATGAATTTTTTAACGGAAGGACCGTATTGTCCGAAAATAAAAAAGTTGAGGGTCAAAATGTTCCTTTTTTTTGACAAAAATCGCTTCATCCTTCATGAAAATGGACAAGAACCGAATTGAGTCTTTACTCATGAGCCACCACAGGCCTGTTTGCTGAGCCTATCTCCTATATTATCCTTGATCCAATGAGATAAAGATGGTAGTAGGATGGAGCCATAGCACCTGTGTCATGATGCATTGCATTTCCATGATGCCTCCATTCTCATAGAAGTTCCTTTCCAGCCACCCTGCCAAATTGTTGGTAGAAAGAGGCAAAGAGCATTATCTGTCTCCGACGAAATTATCGGATTTTTTTAGGTAGAGATGGAAGTGGGTTGAACTATCGACGGACACTTGTAGCTCGACTCAGTTCCTTTTATTAAACAGGTTTGAATTTTTTGAAAAATCTATTAGTTAGAAAGGTCAGGTCATAGGCTATAAAAAAATGTTCAAAAATTTTGTTGGGCTGGCTCATCAAAATATTTTTTTGTAAAAATAAATTATTTTTAATTTAGACTTTTAACTATTCACTTATATTGAACACAAAAAAAAGTCAATAATCAAAACTAGTTAAGTAAAAAAAGTTTATAAATTGTAAATATAGTTATGATATGTGACTAATAATTAATATATAAATAAATTATGCTATACAAATTATGAATTATAAATTTTAGAATACATTTAATATCAATTTAGATCTTTTGAGTGTATTGTTTTGAGTTCTAATTCCTGAAACAGGCTTTTTAAATAGGTTTGTCGGCTTGTCGGGTTTTAAACAGGCCAAGTTCAAGCCTGAAAAAAAAAAAAGCTTATGAAAAATAATAGATCTAGGCTTGGACCATCAATTTATAATATAGGTCAGACTTATCAAAAGTTAAAATTCTGCTCAACTCGTCCCATTTTTATCCCTAATTTCAGGGACATAAAGTTACCAGAGCAATCTCAATATTCGTATGGACTTTGTGACAAACCATGTAACTAAATTTGCAAGAGAATCCCCCCGGCTCCCGATAGTTCATGAGCCGGGAAAATAGACCTGCTTGCATGATCGAAAGTTTAATTAATTTATTTTATAATTTCTGTTAAAAACAAGAGACTAAATTGGAGAAAATATAGCGTATTATTGAGTGTATTCAAGTTATGTTGGAATGATACAATATAGAAAAATATTTATAAGTACTAAGAGAATTGAAATAATAAAGACGTAATATTCTATAATAAATATTCAGATTTGCTAAATAATGCTAATTGATCTAATTGATTCTAATTATACTCTAACATCCCCCTCAAACTCAAGTGACAACTTGAGTTTGAAATTTATTTAAAACAACAAAATAAAAAAAATACATAAACTGATAAAATGGGTGCAGACAGAACTGCCTGAAGGAAGCGCAAAGAAAACTGTCGGAACACTACAAGAAAACACGTCTTTTTCCACGCTTTAAAGCGTGGCGAAAAGCTGAAAAAAACGTGGCGATAGCTTTTCGCCACGCTTTTTGAGCTACCGCCACGCTTTTGAAAGGGTGACCTATCAAAGGGTGGCGGTTGCTTTATCGCCACGCTTTTTGTTTGCCACACTTTTTTACAAACTGCCACTTGTAAAAGCGTGGCTATAGGTGGGAAATACGGCCACGCTTTTAAAGCGTGGCGATAGGCAGAGATATGGCCACGCTTTTAAAGCGTGGCAAAAACAGGAAATAAGGCGAAAGCGTGGTAGTAGAGGAGGTATGGCCACGCTTGAAAAGCGTGGCAAAAAAGCTTAGATACAGCCACGCTTTCTAAGCGTGGCAATAGACAGAGATATGGCCATATGGCCAGGTTTTTAAAGCGTGGCAAAAAAGATGGTCAGTAACCTAGTTCCCTTTTTAATCTTCATAAATAAAACCTTATATGAATTCATAGATAATTTTATAATTTAGTTAATGACCAATAATCAAGTAATCCAACTTTCATAAAATTGTCACCAAAATAAGTGTGTGAAAATCATAACTACTCATGAATTCCTAATCAAAGTCTTCTTCAAAATACCAAAAGTGAAAGTCATAACTTCTCATGAAATTCCTAATACATGAATTAGAATTCCTAATCAAAGTCTTCTTGTACTTCATGCCAAGATATAAAAACTTCATGTATCATTGCAAGGTAAATTGTTTTGACCTGTGCCCTGTAAAATAAAAAACACAAATGAACAACTACAAATGAAAAATGGATGATGCAGTAAACTTCAGCCCACTAATTTTTCTAACAATCAGATTTGACATCAAACTTAATTTTTGTAACATAAAAAGCATTCTAACAATCATATTTAATTTTGCTACATATATCCACTAATCTGCACAAGGATTCTCAAAATCTCCTTTAAATTTGATATCAAACAAACAACTTATTGTTCAATAAATAAATCTGATTTATAGCATCAATGAAAACATGATACAACATTCATGTTCCCTCAGCCAATGTTTGATATTCTAGAGGATCCAAATCCTAATCCTTGACTACATTGAGATAGTAGAACATAAATCTAATTCTGAGACATGCTATTGAACAACGTATCAAGTGTAAATCTTAGCAATTTTGTTAATTTTAAGTTGGAAACTGGAGATACACATCTAGTAAAACAAGGAAGCTACAATCTCTCGATAAACAATACAATATTTGTGGTTTTTAGCCAACCTGAAAATTGACAGGCTCCTATGGCTCAGACTTAACAAGCTCCTCGACAGAATTTCGGTAATTAGCAATCAAGTCTCTGTAACAAGGAGAAAAATGAATACGTGTTTAGCATCAAGCAACTCAATCAAACATAGATATCAGATAAACATAGCACTAACCTTCGTTGATTTAGCAATTGCTCACTTTCTTCTAGCTTCTTGTTCTGTCCCTCAAATGTCTGCATTTAGCATTATCCAGAAAGTACAAACTCATATTAGACCAAGAATAGTACCGGTATAAAACAGCAAGTTAAAGACTCATCTTTTCTACTGTTTAAAGAACAATCATATCAAGATGCAGAATAGAATATGTATCATTCTTCTTTTCTCGGTTGGTCGATGCAGGTGTTTTTTAAATTATCATGCATAGGTTGGACACATAAGTATAAATGCTAAAACCTCAAACCCAGCTCAAGACACACATAAATACACAAGTGCACACGAGTGTACCTAGTACCAAAACCATAATAAAATTATTCAATTTCAGCACACTTTTGAAGCTAAATATTTAGAAGTTCAAGTGTTTAATTAAATATGCCAATCCTCTATGTAGCAACCAATGTATGTAAAAGCAAAGCATAAATAAGAAACATATTTTACAACAGAAACAGAAATTGGAGAATTGCTAAATACCATCGCCTTGGTGCTAATGGAGTCGGAGATTGAGTTCAACAGTTGCTGGCACTTCTCAAAATGGGTGCTCAATTCAGTGATCTATAACCAACAAAACCAACCAAATATGACATAAATGACTATTCAAACTTTCAAACAACCCTCAATTGGAAATTTCAATTGTCAAAACGAAAAAGGAAAAAAAAAGGTGATTGATATTGAACAAAACAATGAAAACAACGCAAAAAAAAATTGAATGAAATTTAAAATATATCATACCAATGCATCTGACTGTTGATCTGGAGTCCCATGCTCGATAACCTCAGCCAAATTCTCAACCAGCTATACCCAAAAATAAAACTAAAAAATTAAATATAAATCATAACAAAGCAACAATAACAATGAAGTTAAGGGGAAACTGGGTTAAGGTTACATGTAAGAGGTGGTAGTGTGAGGCCAGTGATTGGTGAAGGTTCTGCTGCTGCTGCTGCTGCTGCTGTTGCTGTTGCTATTGCAGCTGCTGTTGTTGTTGTTGTTATTGTCGTTGTTGTTGTTGTTGCTGTTGCTGCTGCTGCAGAAGAAGTTGCTGCTGTTGTGGGTTGGGATCATTGTCCAGTTTCCTCCTGAAGAAAACTAATCCATCGATTCAATTCAATTATGCCCTTTGCAAATGCAAATTAGGGTTTGAGCACCAACAATACCACTATTGTTTCTACATTAACCACCAAATACCATTAGAAGTTTAGAGGATGCAAAAGCCCCTAGTATTACTTGAAAAATACACAAAAGCAAAATTGACACATCAATGAATAATCACGGTATATGTATGAACTATGAACTATGCAAAAGCCCTTCCAGCTCATCAATTACAAGAATAGTACTAGGTCTAAGTGAAAATAGTATAAATAAGAGTAAAACTAGTGGAATAATTGTATGCAACAGTGATGAAATGAAATTTCCTTCTCATTGACTATGTTCTTCTCTAATTCCTCTTCTAAATTATAATAATTCTTCTTCTCCCTTATTACACACTCATCCAAATATTCACCCTGATTCTTAATTCCATTCATACACCATTCTTAAGATAACAGCAAGAACAACAAATATACCAGTGAGAGGACGATGCCGACAGAACGAAGAAATGCTGCAGCCAGAGGAAGGGAGGGAATCACAGCAGCAGAGTGAGAAGAGAAATCAGGGGCAGAGGATACGGCGAAGGCTGGGTTTCCTTTTCGACCTTTTTTTTTCAATGGATAACTAACAAAAAAATTCATCTCTTTAATAAATGGTGAACCGGTTTAATTAATAAACTTTTGTTTGGTAAGGATGTTAGAATTTTATGCACTTGTATATATAAAGTTTGCAGCCAAAACAAAAGTGATATGTCTGTAAATTTGGATCCAACAACAAGAAATAGTCAAAGTAAAGAAACACCCAAAATAATCAAAATGAAACTTTTCTGCAGCAAGCATCATTAACCCTTAAAATTAAAAATGACAAATTTCTCATTCTAACACAAGCATAGTAAGCTATGTTCTTTAACTGTGATTGCAACAGAACCAGAAATCAAATAAATCATCAACAAAAATTCAAAAACAGCAACAAATAATCAACAAAAACCATGAAATCAATAAATCAACAAAAATTCAAAAACAACAGAGCCAGAAATTCAAAAACAGCAGCAGCAGCATAGCAAAGCCATTTTTATCAATAATTTCAACAAAAACACAAAACCCTGTAATCTTATCCATGATTTCACTTCCAGAAACAAAGTTAATCAACTAAGAACAAGCAAGAATGAGGGTATCAATTAATCATCAAGCAGTAAGCCAGTAACAGAGTTAATCAACCAAGAACAAGCCAGTAACTACAAACAAAGCATTTTCAAGAAGCACTGACTTAAGAAAGCAGTAAACAAACACACCTGAGTCGCATAAGTCCACTGAAAAGGGCTCTTCTCTGCATTGAGCTGAAAGAAAAGATTCAAAAGAACACATTATGCTTCAATTTAGAGAAACTTAAAAACACGATTACTTGATTTACTGCTATCTACGATAGCAAATTTTACCCTAACTATTCTGCACAATCCTTTTAACTTGATCACACACACACACACACACAAAAATTGTTCAACCTTTATGTAAAAACTATGATCAATACCTACATTCCAGTTGCTAACGAATTCTGAAGTAAAAAATTTTATTCACAAAGACTATGTTCGCCACTTAATTAGCTATAATTAAAGAAGCCTAGCAGGATACTGAAATCCAGTAATCTACAGAGTCTCACGAAAACGACAAAATAAGTTAAAAGGAATCAAGTGAGAGATAAGCGAATTGAGCACGATGAGAGTGAAGCAGAAGTCATTCTCAAACAGGAACTACAGCTTCCTCAGATCAACAAGCACACACAAATCATCTTTCAAATAACAATCGAAAACGAAGGAAAGTAAAGAAAAACCTAATTATCAAAATCTAGTAAACGAAACGGCGATCAAAGAGAGAATTGAAGTGAGGAAGGGTTTATGAAAGAGAGAGAGAGTACAGACATCTTTGAACTGAAGGAGGCCATAAGGTCGCCGAGGTAGGAGACAGTGCGATAAGCGGATTCGATGAGCGGAAGAAGAACAAGAAAGAGAAGAAGAGTATGAAGACGAAGATGAAGATTAACAAGATGAAGAAGAAGTGGTTTCGAGTGATGAAGGCTAAGGGCGAAGGGCGAAGGGTGAAGGGTGAAGGGCGAAGCTAAGTGCGAGGGTAATGGTGGGAGGCGCTCTTCCAGGCTTAGGGTTTCGAGTGATTAGGGTTAGTGTCTTTGGGTTGGAAGCCGGGTTGGGGGCCGGGTTAGGGTCAATGGGTTGGAGCCTCTCTCGCCACGCTTTTAAAACGTCACTGTTTTGCCCTACGGCCACGCTTTTGAAGCGTGGCAGAAAATAACCTTTTGGCCACGCTTTTAAAGCGTGCCAAAAGAGTACTAGGATATGGCCACGCTTTGTAAGCGTGGCCGTAATGAAACCTGTCGCCACGCTTTCAAAACGTCCTTGTTTCTCTCTATCGCCACGCTTTTGAAGCGTGGCAAAAAAAAAGCGTGACCGTTTCTCTAATCAATTGCCACCCATACAAAAGCGTGGCCGTTGATACTTTTCGCCACGCTTTTGAAGCGTGGCAATAAAAAAAGTGGCCAAATCTCTAATCTATCGCCACCCTCATAAAAACGTGGCCATTGACCACTTTTGGCCACGCTTTTGAAGCGTGGCAAGAAAAAAGCGTGGCCATAGGCCTTTTTTCTTGTAGTGGAAGAAAGCGCAGATAGAACTGTCGGAAGGAAATGCAGACGGAACTGCCACAAGAAAACACAGACGGAACTGCCATAAGGAAAGCACAGACGAAACTGTTGGAAGGAAGCGCAGATGAAATTTTCCAAAGGAAACGCAGACGGAATTACTACAAGAATGGCCAACTGTCGAAAAACTGCTGAAAAGATGACGAACTGCCGAAAAACTGTTGAAAAGTGACAAAGTGTGAAAAGATTGCAAACTATTAGAAGGTGACAAAACATATGGTTTTTCCATGCCGTGAGTAGTGAATGAGCTAATCAGTGAGATAAGTAAAATATCAAAACATTGACAAAAGAGAAGGAAAAAATGACACAGAAGAAAAGTATGAAAATTATGGTGATTTCACCGGAAGAAAATTAACCTATCCTCTTCAAGAAGGATACTACGGATCTGATACCATCTTAGAAAGGGTAAGAGAGAACAATAGAGAAAATTTTTTTGTGTATTCAAGTTGTCTCAAATGATACAATATAAAAGAATATTTATAGATGTTAAGAGTATTAAAATAATAAAAAACGTAATATCCTATAATAAATATTCAAATATGTTAAATAATACTAATTAATCCTAACGGATCTTAATTATATTCTAACATGGACTTGAAGTTTTGTTTCGTTGAACTTACAACGTTTATGACTGCTACCGATTGGGTTGAGTTCAGAGGCATGGGTAACTTGGCAATTGCGGGTCATGTAGGTTGCTTTCTTTTAGATATTTATTTTTTATTTAAAAATTGATACGTCGGGTTTGCAAAATGAAAGCTGAGGATAGTGTGGGATGTTGAAAGAAGCATTGGGTAGAATCCGCCACATGTGAAAATAGATAGCATGAAATGATATTTTTTACGTGCTATTTTATCCTTATTTTATTCATATAATTGAATCTAATTAACGTAAGGTGTTTAGGAAAATTTTTTAGTGTGCCATCGGTGTTTTAGTGATTTTTAACCGTTGATCTTAATTATAAAAAATATATATAATATATATATAATTAAGATCAACGGTTAAAAATCACTGATATACCAATATGATGGTACATTTGAAAATCTTTCAGGTGTTTAAGGTGGAGTTATTAGCACCCACATAAAGTATACAGAGAAAAAATTATGACACAAATAAGACAAGAGTTAGATGATATGACGTTAGATGACGTATATGCTAAGCATTTTTAAATGTTGAATATATTTGTATTTTTAGAAAGTTTTTAAATATACTGATACATCGGTATTTTAGTAAATTTTAACCATTAATCTTAATTATATATATTATATATATTTTTTATGCTTAAGATCAACGATAAAAAATTACTGAAATATCAGCATACTGATATACTTTAAATTGTTCTGCTAGAATTTTTGCTGTGTCTTTAGAGTTTTTCTTTTTCTTTCTTTCTTTTTAGCTTTAATTCTTTAATTTTCTTCTTATTCTTCCAAATTCTTTTTTCATATGAATCCATTCCTTATAATTTTCTCTCATTCTTCTACTCTTTTTATTCTTCTTATCTTTCTCTCATTCTATCATTACATCTTCATTCGTATCATGAATCTAAAGGCAGAGTAAATCCACATCCGAACTTAAGGAGTATGAAAGAAGAGTAGAAATTAGTATTTGTAATAGAGAAAGACTTCTCTAAGGGATTGGAGGCATGTATAGAGCTTGTGGCCAAGAAGATGTGTGTTGAATAAGAGCTAATTGCTAATGAGAGGGTAGATGGTGTCAGTCAGTCAATGACACCCCAAGACCCATGAGAATGTTATCGTGAAATTGTCAGGATTTAGGAAGACCCTGACAGTTCACAACTTTAAAGGGATTCTTCAATCCTATTCTCCCGAGTTGGTTTTTATTTGTGAAACAAAAAACGAATCTTGACAGGTGAAAAGAAAATTTAAGGCTTGTGACTACTCTAATTGGCAAGTTGTTGATCCTCTGGTAGTGCGGGTGGACATGTGTTGGCATGGAAGGATGATTTTGTTGTTCAGATTTTCAGTTGTTCTGAGTTCTATATTGCTGCCTTGATAAAAGATGTCACTCTTAACATTGAAGGAAACTTTGTTGGCGTTTATTTAAATTCTAATGAGAATATTCTGCTATCCCAATTCTAAGAAATCTCTTTGGTTCTCTCCCAACTCCAAGGTAAATCGGTTATTGTTGGTGATTTCAATTCCATTATTGATCAAGGTGAGAAACTTTGGTGGTAATTCTAAATCTCATTTTTCTATTCCTTCTTTTAATTACTTTATTATAGATAACTCGATGATTGATTTGGGAATGGTGGGTAAACTATTTACTTGGAGTAACAGATGCAGGGAAGGTGAACTAATTCAAGAAAGGTTTGACAGAGTGCTTGTTGATGAATCTTAGTCCCATTTATCCTCTCATCCCACGGTCTTTAGACTATCAGAGATAGGTTCTGATCACACCCCTCTCTTTTGGGACACTAACTACCAACTGGAGAGATCAAAGTGGAGATTCAAGTTTCAATCCCACTGGTGTGGTGAAGAACAAATTCGTAACTTCATTAGCGAGGTTTAGAATGCAGATATAAAAGGTTCAGCAATGTTTAGATTATTTTACAAGCTTAAATTGGTTAGATACTGATTAGTTCTCTGGCAAAAAAATACCTCTACTAATTCTCAAAAAGAGATTGTAGAAGTTATTACTCTTCTAGAACAAAAATGGGATCAGGCATCATGGGAGATAATGGATTACTTGAGCTTGAACAGCGGCTTGAAAAAGCATATTTGGACTAGAAAATTTATTGAAAAGACAAATCTAGAATTAAATGGCTGAAGAAAGGAGACCAAAATACAAACTTCTTTCATCGAAAATTTAAATCTAAAACCAGAAAAAATAAAATATCTCATCTGCGGAGGGATAATGGGGATATGGCAGCAACCAATGCTGATATTGCTAAGGTGGTTGAGGAAGACTTTAAGAGTATTTTCACATTTTCTAATCAGGCAGATCCTAGGCTTTTTTTCATAGACTTCGAGCCTAAAGGTTACAGCAAACATGAACCGTAGGCTTAGAAGTCCTGTTTCTATGGAGGAGGTAAAAAGAGTTACTTTTAGTATCCACCCTCAGAGTGCACCAGGAGAGGATGGTATAATAGCTAAATTTTTCCTATTCTATTGGAATATAGTGGGAGAAGACGTGTTTTGGACTGTGAGGAGTTTCTTTGCTGGAGGTAGAATTTTGAAAAGTATTAACCACACCAATATCTGTCTAGTGCCAAAGGTCCTAGATGCGAGTGATATGACTTAGATAAGGCCCAGTAGTTTGTCCTCTGTTGTCTACAAAATTATTTCAAAGGTACTAGTCCACAAACTCTAAGGTGTATGAACAAGGTAATTAGGGCTCAAAGTGCATTATTGAAAGGTAGACTTATTTTCGATAATATTCTTATAGCACATGAATGTATGCACTACCTTAAAAAAAAAGAAGCGATGCTTGGAATACGAAGTAGCACTCAAGCTAGATATGAATAAAGCCTGTGACAGAGTGGTGTGGCCTTTTCTATTGTTTATTATGGAGAAGTTGGGTTTTGAATCGATATTCATTGACTTGATTTGTGAATTGATGACAACTATTTCTTACTCTATTGTTGTGGAAGGTCAACCCTATAGTATTTTAAACAAAATAGAGGCATCTGTCAAGGTGACCCTCTATCCCCTTTCTTTTCTTATTATGTGCAGAAGGATTTTCCTTCTTGCTACACAAAGCAGCGCAAAACAGTCTCATTTGGAAAATTCAGATAAGCAGAAGATGCCCAACTATAAATCACTTGCTATTCGCTGATAATTCCATTCTATTCGGTAAAGCCTCGAAAAAAAGTTGTGCTTCTATTATAGAATTATTGAAATCTTATGAGAGCTTCAGTGGGCAAAGAGTTAATTTTAATAAATTGGCCATGTTCTTCAGTAATAACACTTCAGAGCTATTTAGAACCTCTCTAGCAGCATAGTTGAATATTTCTCATATAGGTGCACAGGATAAATATTTGGGTCTATGTTTCCTTGTCAACCACTCTAAGAAAGACACCTTCAACTCAATCAAAGATAAGGTTCTCAAAAGGACACAAGGATGGAAAAGGTACTTGTTATCTAATGCAGGTAGACAGGTATTATTCCGAGCAGTCGGTGAAGCCATACCGATATACACATTGTCATGTTTTAAACTGTCGGACAACTTGCTAAATGAAATTCACAGTATTATAATCCAGTTCTAGTGGGGGCAGCAAGGTTCTGAAAGGCGAATGGTGTGGATTAGCTAGGATAAGATGACTAAGCCTAAGAAAGAAAGCAGGCTTGGTTTTAAAGATCTCATGGCTCAAAACTTGGCTCTTTTGGATAAACAGTACTGGAAAATCGTGACTCAATCTAACTCTCTTCATTCTAGAATACTTAAAGGTAAATACTTCAGATTTAATTCTATCCTTATAGAAAAAGTAGGAACCTTACTTTCTTGGGGTTGGCAAAGTATTCTTGAAGGGAGGCAGGTTGTAGAGAAAAGCATTAGTTGGAAAGTAAGTTCTGGTAAAATTTTAATCTTCAGTGAACCATGTCTCCCTCCTCCTTATCCCTTCACTATTCCACCATCTGTGGCACTACCATCAGATAGTTACCATATGTTATGGGTGAAAGACCTATTTTTGTCAAATAAGCAGTGGAACTAAGTATTAATCTCAAATCTTTTCCTCTCCAGAAATTGCTCAGTGAATCCTTTCCATAACCCTAGAAGAAGGTGAAGACACAATTCAATGGATAATGAATAGAGCAAAAACATATGATGTTGCATCAGGGTATATGATTGCTTACTAATATTACGATACCTCCATTGAATTTCGTCCGAACTTCATGCAACAGAGGCTAGTTTGGAGCCATTTATAAAAGCTAAAAATTCCTCAAAAGATTTTGCTCTTTGCGTGGAAAACTGATGAAGGAAAATCTTTGGTTCGAAATTTTCACGAAATAATCACGTTGCAAGTATAGATCCAAACGAACAGACAACTCTCAATCAAAGTTTAATTTGTTTGTCACTTAAGTCAAACTAATAAAAATCGAGAGTGTTTAAACCTCGGGTTGTCTCTCAAAGGAATTGGAGAAAAGTGTGCATACTATTGGTTATGAGATATTTTGGGGTTTTAGAATGATGAACAAGAAAAGTAAATTGTAAGAAAGTAAAGCTAACAACTAAGATAATATAAATGCTAAAAGACACTCATGGCAATGATTAAGAGTCAAGGTTTCCTATCCTAGATCTTTGACCACAACATGGTAATTACAAATGGTTAATTATACTTAGTCATCCTCTAACATCGGAGGGTTAAGTCAAGTGGACATAATTGATCCTAAAACCAACTAACAACCCTAAATTACCAATCACACTAGACATCAATGATATCAAGGCACCTAAGTCCTCAATACCAAACCAGGAGTGCTTAAAATCTACTCCAAATCCAAACCAAGCATTTTATCAAACACTTGGAAGGCATAAAATGAAAGCATGGTAAAATTGTAATAATAATAAAATCTAAAGATAACAAATGCAAAATAACATGAAATTACATTAAATGGAAATCAAAACCAATAAGAGTTCATAAACATAAAAATGACCAAATAAAAGAAATAACATGTAAAACTAAGAGAACAAAGATGTAATAACAAGAAGTTGCAAGGAAAACTAAATCCAAACAAGTATCAAAACCTAAATCTAAGAGTAATTAACTAAATCTACCTTAGTTCTAGAGAGAAGAGAGAGCTTCTCTCTCTAGAATATAACCTAAAACATGTGTCTAAACAAAACCTAATTGCTCTCCCCTTGTTCCTTCTTGAATTTGGCCTCAAATACTTTAGAAATGAGTTGGATTTGGACTTGAAGAGGTCCAGAAATTGCCAGCCACATTTTATTTAAGTGAGTCACATGTTTCGTGACACGGGTACATGGAAGGCATGCGTACGCGTGACATGGCGAAATCTCAGGTCATGCGTACGCGCAAGGCATGCATACGCGCAACTTGGCAGAATTCCAAAACTTCATTTCCTCATGAATTCTCGACTTTTACATGCTTTTTCTTCATTTTTTCAATCCAATCATTGCCTTCTAAGTCTGAAATCACTTAACAAACACATCAAGGCATCGAATGGAATTAAAGTAAATTAAATTTGGTAAATTAAGGGCCTGAAAAGCATATTTTCAATCTTAAGTGCAAATCAGGAAGAATTCATAAAACTATGCTATTTCATTAAATAAATGTAGGAAAAGTTAATAAAATCCACCCAATTAAAGAAAATAAATACTATGAAATATGGATTTATCAAAAACCTTCCATGGTAAGCTTTTTGTTCTACTTCTCATCTACCAGCGGGTCCCATCTACTCCGCCAACTTGTCCAATCTGCAAGTTAGCTCCAGAATCACTCATGCGCTGTCTATTTTTCTGTGGAGACGCCAATCTAATGTGGAAGAAGAGTCTTTTGGCTTACCTTATTTCAGACCATAGATGTTCTTTGTTCTTTGATTGGTGGAGGGATTCAGTGTTACAAACTGGACCTCAAGGAACAAGCCCTCAAAGAGCTCGACTGATTTTTATTATAGCTTGGAATATTTGGAAGGAGAGGTGTCGGTGAGTCTTCGAGCATGTCCAAGAGCCTCCGGAAAAAGTGCTAGCAACATCGCTTAAGTTGAACCAGGAGTTATCTATTTTGCCTTATGCATAGTCCCCTAAAATTTCTTTCCTATCTACTTTTCTATGTTATTTTCTTCTTACAATTTTACCTGTTCGAGAATATTTGGGAATCTCCTTTTTCCATTTTCTTGTTCTGACTTTTGAACATTGTATTTATTTCTCTATTAAATAAAATACTACTATTATCTTTGAAAAAAAAACATAAGGTGTTTGCGGTGGAGTTATTAACACCGACATAGAGCATACAGAGAAAAGATTACAACATAAATAAGATAGGAGTTAGATGATATGATGCTAGACGACGTATATGCTAAGCATTTTCTAATGTTGAATATGTTTATGTTTTTTGGAAAGCTTTCAAGTATACTGGTGTTTCAGTGAATTTTAACTGTTGATCTTAATTATATATATTTTTTATGATTAAGATCAACGATTAAAAATCACTGAAACACCATTGTATCGGTATACTTGAAAGTTTTCCTATATTTTTATACAAATTGATATATCCTTTGCAACGTTCTAACTTGGACTAGTGTATAGTTCGACAAAGTATACGTTATAACTCAATCATTGTAACTGTTACATTACCAAATCATTCAATTAAATACATTTATTCATATTATTAACATATTGGTAACTCTCAAATAGTAATGAGACATGTTTCACTTATAAAATAACAAATACTTAAAGAGCAAAGGTATGAAAAAGAATCCATTCTTTACTTTTTATCTTTAATATTATACTTTTACACACTGACTTGAGCATTGGAGTACCTAATACAGGTATCCACCCTTTTTGTTCCACAATGACCTAGGTATAACTCATCTCACTGGAAGTCTTCGAAGAAGATTGTTGCAAAAATGAGCTATAACTATTTGGTTTTGAAGATTGTTCACTCTAGAACAATTGGCGCCCACCGTAGGGCTGAAAATTTAAAATTTTCTTTGTGCCCCAAAATTTCAAAGTGCATTCATGGCTTTTCAACCTTCTCCAACACCATCTAAACTTTTTCGGATAGTAATAGAGTTGTAACAGGCTAATCAGCATATAGCAATCGAAAATCAAAGAATGACGAACTAGATAGCTGAGCTTACCAACACTACAATATTTTTTGTCTAAAATAACCCTTATTCGAAGTAATATTTAACAAAAGTTACCTTAGATAGTCAAAAACAATATATTTGACGAGTTGTCTTTGAGTAGGACAAAGATAACAAATTTTTGGCCACCCATAAAAATAGTTCTTTAATATCTAAAACTACATTTACAAAATGTTGTAATATAAAAACTTTAAGATAACATGTTTAAATAAAAATACAATATTTTATAAAAGTTTTCAAAAAAACTGAACAAATAACATTTACAAAAAGCTTCCTAAAATTATTCATAGTTAAAAATTTTAGAGGGAAGTTTTTAATTATATTCCCACCTATTTTTTTCTCCAAATAACTTCAAAAAAAAAAGATTTGAATCATCATCAATTTATTTGAATAACCAATATACCCTAAGCCCTAACGTAACCCACGCACACACCCTTTCCCCACTGCCAGCTCCAATTGGCGAACCTAACGGTGACAACAGCTTGACACGCAGTGCTTTCCTCCATAGCGACAGCGCAGTGCTCTTCTTCATGCACGCTTATCCACGGCCATGGCGCAGTGTGTAACAGCCCAGATCACCCGCTAGCATGATATTGTCCGCTTTGGCACACAAGGCCTCACGGTTTTGTCTTTAACGATAGGGATGATAGCCTAAGCCCCCCACACTCACTCGTCAAAACGGGTCATGTTAGGGAGAGGTATCCACACCCTTATAAGGCATGCTTCGTTCCCCTCTCCAACCGATGTGGGCCTTACAATCCACCCCCCTAAGGGAGCCCAGCGCCCTCGCTGGCACATCGATCCGGGTTCTGGCTCTGATACCATGTGTAACAGCCCAGACCACCCCGCTAGCATGATATTGTCCGCTTTGGCACACAAGGCCTCACGGTTTTGCCTTTGACGATAGGGATGATAGCCAAAGCCCCCCACACTCACTCGTCAAAACGCGTCATGTTAGGGAGAGGTATCCACACCTTTATAAGGCATGCTTCGTTTCCCTCTCCAACCGATGTGGGCCTTACACAGTGCGCTCCTCATTCTGCGCCGAACCACCACCACTGAGAAACCCCTCTCCCTTCTCTTTTCCTTCTTCCTCTTTTCTCTTTTCTCGCCTCAACCTCTTCGTGAACCAGAGATGTAGAACTGTAGCAACCTCTACTCCTCTAGCGAGCACTAATACATTTCGGCAACCACCCTTTTGCTGTTCTATTACTCTGGTAACACTACAGTGCAGTTGTAACCTCCTCATCACTGCCTTCTTATTTCCCTGTTCACCAATTTTCAGGTTTTTGGAAAAACTTATTTTGCTATTCTCTGATTTAATTCATTATAATTTAGTTAGATTTTAATTCTTACTTAGTAATTTTTTTTAGTCAAACTAGTTTTTGCTGATTAGGTTAATTTAGATTAAAATTAAGATTCTCTTATCAGCATTTATCTTAGTTCATAGGTAATTAAGCATGCTATTATGATTTTTGAGTCTGGAATTTCAATTTATTTAAACTGGCTTGATTATTTTTTCTTGAATTTTAGGTTTTTCACGGCTTTTCCACCGAGGTGCGATTCTTGGCACTGGTTGTTATTGATTCAGCAATCTCTGGTTCTCTAAATTGATTTTGGTATTTTTCTCCTTTGATTTTTTCATTTTTAATGTAAATTACAAAATGATTAATTTTTGTAATTCAATGAGGTAACTAGTTTAGATATAATCGATTATTTTTTGTTTGTTTGTTTGTTCTATTGGCCACTTTGATTAAGTTAAATAGTTTATAGAGAATAATGTAATTTTTATTCTTTACTCCTTTATAGAGAAAGATTGCTTCAGAGGAGTTTGAGGAACATTCACTACAAAAAAATATAGAGTACTGTCGAAATTACTGTCAGAAAAACGAATAACATCTGACGCTAAAATGTTTATTGTTGGATTTTGCGTCGGTAGTTATTCGATGGAATAAACCTTGCCAGTAACATATTACTGGCAGATTTTTTGCGTCTGACAGTAATTTTCATCGGATTTAGTGACGAAAAATAGACAGTAAGAAAATGGAATCTTTTGAACGTTACCACCGAAAAATATCCGATGGTAACATTGTTCCCATATCACATGTCTCCGCGCTATTTTACCGGAGGATTAATTTAACGGTAATGCGGACGAAATTTTTTAAAAGAAATTATTTAAAAAAATTGACTAAGCTGTTACCATCGGTATATTCCGACGGTAGTCTTTTTTATTTTTTCTAATAATATTTTTTCGTCCATCTATAATGTACTCTGATAATTAATAATTGAAACAATGCTTTAAAGCTGATGTGAAATATCAAACATATAAATTAATAATACGTAATGATGGTAATTGAAATATCTGAAACAATACTAATTATATTACATTCTTTTTAAAGTTTGGTAAAGAAGTACATATCATCGAACTATATTTACATGAACCCTATTTAGATTCTTCATTTTCTTCCTTTGGTTCACCATTCTCTTCTTTCGAGGTAGTTTCTGATCATCGAACTCGTCTTCCTCTTCTTCGTCACCATCTACCCCGTCTTCTTCTTGAAGATCGTGGTCTTCTGGGGATAGTGCGTCGACATCTTTTCAAGGTTAATGATGTCATCATCCATAACAGCTGACCTAAGGGTGATCAACTCTCCGGTATCAACCACCTTTTTTGAAAGAGTTGTGTCATCAATCTGCTAAGGTTTCTGACCCTCTGTGCCCTCAATTTGAGTTTTGTTCTTCACGGTGTACTTGAATGAACCAATCATCCTCTTAAATGGGTACATCCACCAAAATTAGACTGGCCTATATAGTATTTCTTCATACAGTAGGTGGATTTCTAAGTGTTTCATAACATCAAAAAAGGATGAAGGGAATATCTTCTCTAGCTTACAGAGTATGATGGGAATGTTCTTGTCCATGACTGTGAGATCATTAATGCTAAGTTTTGTAGCACATAAGTCCCTAAAAAACTCACTTATTTCTGTGAAGGGTTTCCAAATGTTGGTTGGAAGTTCTCTGAACATGACAGAAATTAAAGACTCTATGAAGATGTGACAATCATGACTCTTCAATCCAGGAAGCCTACCCTATGATACGTTTGTACACCTGCTCAAGTTAGAGGCATAACTATCAAGAAACCTCAATTTACTTACAAATATTTTATCTCTGGTCCTTTGTTAAAGCAAACACCGCCTTTGGTTTAGTCTGCCACCCATTCTCAAGTCTCTTTGTGTTAAGATTTGGCAGCCTGCAAATGACCACCAAGTCTAACCTAGCCTTATCGTTATCCTTTACTCTTTCATCGTCCATTACTGTGTGCATGATATTATCAAACATGTTTATTTCAATGTGCATCACATCAAGACAATGTCAAATCAAGTTGTCTTTCCAATAAGGTAACTCCCAAAATATACTCTGTTTAGTCCAATTATTCTCCCTACCATATCCCGGAAGTCTCAAACCTACACCGTTATCGATTATCCTTGGGATTCTACTAACACGATGCCAAACTTGCCTACCACCCAACCTCACGAGTGCTTCTTGTTGTTCAGTTTTATTCTTTTTGAATTAGTCCTTGTTACGCCAAAAAGGATGATCTATGTCGAGGAATCTTCGATGGCAATCAAACCATTCTTATCTCCATTCATCAACCAAAATGCCTTTGTATCCTCCATACAAAAGGAATATGCTATTTTTTCCTGAGGACCAACCTGACAACATCCCATATGCAAAAAAGTTGTTAATAGTCTACATCAATGCATCATGCAGTTGAAAGTTTGTCTTCATCGAAATATCATACGTTTTTACACCATTAATCTACAACTCCTTTAACTCATCCACCATGGGGTGCAAGAAGACATCTATTTTGGCTTTTGGATTGCTAGGACCAAGTATGATGCAAGTTAAGAACAAGTGTAAGAATAAAAAATAATTAATCAATTAATTAACGTAAAATAATAATAAATTAATTGTCCAAAAATAGGTCGAAATTTTCTAAGTCTTAATTTTAAAATTTGGATGTGAGATTTGAATTTAGTAGAATTTTTTGAGCTAAAAAATGTAATTTTCTGTGGAAAATTGTGTAAAAACGCATACTGATAAATTAGTAGGTAGTACCGGCTTAAGTCTATCTATTATTGAATGAAAGTAATAAAAATGGTAGAAAAACTTAGAAAAATAATTAAAGTTAAAAATTGGGCGCTAATTCTAAAGGTTTGGCTCAAAGTTGGGCCAAAATCACTAATGGATTAGACCGGGCCCAAGTTGGGCCTAAGCCCAACACTTAAATGAAGCCAATTCAGCCTCATTTACTAACATAACACAACCGTAGCATCTGGTGAGAAGAAGAGAGAATACACTATTCATCATCTCCTTTAATCGCTTATAACTCGAGCTACGGTGCTTCGATTCATGTGCTGTTTGCGGCAACGCGAAGCTCTTGCCGAACCCATCAGTTCTAACCAACTTTTGCTGGTAAGTTTTTGAGTTTTGTACCCCCATTCTCTCCCCTAAGTGAATTTCAAATTTGAGATTTGGTTTTTGAGTGAATTTTTGTGATTTGGTTGTTTAGGTGCCAACCAATAGTGAGGAATCATTGGGTTTCATCCCCAATTTCTATAATTAAAGTAAGATTTCTCAAAACCCCTTATTGTTTAGTATATTGTGAATTCTAGGTATTGATGTTAGTGATATTGGTATGTATAGCTTTATATTTGGCGGTTTGGGAGTGGTGTTGGTGATTGCAAGCTTATTGGAAATCAAATTTGGTGTTTTGTGCATATTAGAAATCGGCCAAGGTATGGTTTCTGTTTTCTCTATGTAATATGTAATGTTTTGTGAATATTAGGCTAGTGGACCATAGGATAGGTTTAGATTATTGATAATGTATGATGATTATTGATAATTGCGATGAATTGGTGAATTATGATGGTAATTGTTAATGTTTGATGATAAAGGTTGATGATGATATTGGGTATTGAATCTTGTAGTTGATGTTGATATTGAATGGTGGAGAATGATGTTCATGACGGAATTGTGGTTGAAATCTTAAATTAGGAATTGTGGATTTTGTTGAATTATGGTGGAAGGAAGTGGAAAAATTGAGTGAAATAAGTGTTGAATTGATTGAAATGAAATGGAATGGTAAATTATTGTATGTGGCAGTATTTTGTGATGACATTAAAGAGGTTTTGATTTGGTTTGGTTTTGGAATTTGGAAACTAGAGAACTTTGATGATTTTGTGTAAAATTTATTTTTTATGAACAAATTTTGGCGAGTCATAACGTGGCCTCCGGATCCCTGTTTTTTATGAAACTAGCTTTCTATGAAAGTTGGGTCTGAGAGCTTTAATATGTTTGAAGAACAAACGAGAAATGTTTTAAAACGATGAAGTTATGCATGTTTGAAATTTGGTACAAAAATTTGAAATTCTGCAACTTTAAATTTTTTCTATGTCTGGTAAGGATTGCATATGCGACACAGTGCACGCTACACAGACATTCCCTACTGTCTGGGAATCTTCCGTATGCGGGCACTGCATACATATGCAGAAGTTCAATTTTTTACCCATGCGTACTCGAGTTTTTCACACGCGATGCAAGCATTCCAATCTATTTTGGATACTCGCATACGCGAGCAAGGTGCCTTATATGCAGATGACCCAAATTTCAAGGCATGCATACGCGGGACCGAGGTTCGCTTACGCGAGAATCCTGTTTTGCTAAAAACATTATTTTCTTCACTTTTCAAGGGTTCTCTAACCTTCCAAACTTCTTTATCTACTGTTTAAGATTGCTAACTAGTAATTAGGCCCTAAGACTGATAGAGATGGGTTAGTGCTTTAATTGGTAAATTTCTGTATGAGTTTAGAAGATGGAGACTTAGGTTTTTGAAGTTGTGGGTGAACAGGTGAAGCGCTATATGGGTGATGACTTTGAGAACTTGAGTGTTGATGATTAACTTATGGAATCAAGGACTAATGATGGTTATGACAAGTTTGGGACTCGAAAAGGAATGAGTATGGTTAATGAGACTGATGACTTGATGTTGGTTTTGATTGAAAGGCAATCTGTAATTTTTAAGAGTGAGTCGGACACTAAATCCTTGGAAAAGTGAGCTGGGCACTATATCCCTGGATAATGTGAGGTCTATGGCTGAGTGTCCCGCTCATATACTTTCTTATCGCAAGAGTGAGCCGGGCACTATATCCTTGCGGGTACCATTTATATTCGTGACCGAAAGCGACATTCCCGTGGAAATTTGTCGGGTTGGCAATTGAACCGACAATGTGATATCACAGCCAATAGGACAGGCATTCATCATGTGTATTTTCTATCTGTTTGATTGCTTTGTCTACTTGCACCCTATGCTTAATTGTATAACATATTTAACTGCTTCTTGATTTACTTGCCATATGTGAACATTACTTGTGTATTACTTGCATGTATTACTTGTGTCTTCTACTGGGATTTAGGAGGTTCGGTAGGCGGTGAAGATGGGATCACAAGAAGGTTAGGCTGGTGAAGGCTGTGGGACAGCGACATTAAGATTAGTTTAGAAATTCCCTAAGATAGACAACCCATTTAAGGACTTCATTAAATTGTCTTATAAGTTTGAATCTATGATTGATATGAAGTTCTAGGATTGCCTTTAGTGTCCCGAAACCTTATATCTTACATTACTGGGCACTGTTACCATACTGAGAACCTCCAGTTCTCATACCATATGCTGTTGTTTTTTCAGATGCAGGTCGCAACCTACCTCAGTGAGTTGCAAGATGGTGACAAAGCAGTGGATCTCTTGATATCTCTTTTGTGTATTTTGGATATTTTGTTGTAGACTCTCTCTATCTTTTGTATTTTGTATTTTGGTTGTCTTTATATTGATTATTATTGTATTATGTCTTATGTTGCATCTTATGCCTTTATGGTTTTAGTTCTCGTGTGAATACTACGCACTTTTCTGTTTCTATTTTGAGCTATAATTCTTCATCGGGCTCCTCATATTATTATTCCTTTCTATTTATATATTATTGTCTAAGCCTTAGAACTATCATGTCACTTTGTTATCCTTTTCTTTACAACATGTGGTAAGGCTTAGGGTAATTAGGGAGTTACAACACGTATGGGTCCTTCATGCACATTTTGGGACTCAGGTTATAAGGTGTCATGACTACATGCCAACAAGAGTACGCATTACCAAAATTGGAATCCGATGCGAACCCGTAAGAGTACAAAGCTAGTCTAACATTTCTAAACACGCTCGCAAATCTAGGATGAACCCGATCAAAATACTTCCAAGCTTTTCCGAGTGACGGATGCATCATGATTCCATCATCTCTCTTGTTGTTACTATTCCAGGTCATGTGAGGGTCCGAACTCATGCATACAATCATTTCAGCCTAGGGATTAAGGAAAAGTAGTGCATCCATTTCATTGAAATTCTCTTTTACTGGCATTTAGCAATCTGTTCACTCTTGACTTGGAACCTCGGTGATCTACAAAATCTGCATTCAGTTAGGTTTGCATCCCTTTTGTAATACAGAATACAACCATTCAAATAACAATCAATTTTCACTGAATTTAGACCCAATTTTGAATCTAGCTTTTTTGCTTCGTAGTGGTTTCAAGGGATAACAGTGGACTTGACAAGTACCAGTTCGTTACAAAGGGTGGCCCACTTTTCAAAAGACTCTTGGGTATGATTTGACTCAGACTTAATACTCATCATTCTAGCACATACAGACAACTTTGAATGAATGCACCCCTCGAACAAAGGTTTTGTAGCAGATTCTAGTAGATGTTAAAATCTCTTTGCCCCTGGGTTAGACTCTTGTTCAACCTCATCAAATTCCGTAACACCTATTGCATCAAACACCATCTCGTTGCATCTCTTTTAGTTACCCTCCCAAGTCATTTCTTCCATGTTTAGTTCTCTCACCACCCGAACCTTCGTTGATCGACAATCAGATCTATTCAAATTAGAGACAGGTCAGTTAATTTCTTGCTCGTCCACTTCTCTATTTTTTGTCCACATCCAATATCCATCCTTGAACTCGTTACAGTAGAGGTGAATCATTATATCTACAGGTCTTAACTTAGTCAGCTGTCATTTTTGACACGGACACCTAGATACCCCTTCAGACCTAAATGGTTCCATGATGAAGACATACACAACAAACACGTTGACTCCCCCCTAAAAGAATTCAGGTTTTTAACCCCCGACCACCGTTATCCTTTTCATACATTCATAGACGATGACTTGGAATCATATTGTATTGTACAACCTAGAATTCAACGAACAACACAAATTATTAAATTTTTTAGAAAATTCGACAGAGTGTATCCTATATTTAGAATCTCCTGCCAAATATAATTATCATTTTCTGACAAACCAAACATGTTTTAGACAATTAAAATGATAATTCGGCAGAACTTCTCCTTAATCCAAAGACATCCATTAAATAAATAAAACAATTTTCACAGAGAAAATAGCTACAGGCATAAATCATAACATACACACATTAAATAAAATATTAAATCCTAACCATTCTAGTGCGCAATCCCTTATAACTCCACAATTTTCCAGCAATCAAGGATTTCGAGAAGGCACCACTACGCGACCTTCTCTCACTTCCGTCATAAAATTCTATCCTAGGAAAAGTAAGTCCAACATAAAATTTAAATAATTCATTATATTCAGAGATAGAAAACCAACCTAGAATATTACTGCACAAACAACAGAAAAAGCAAACTCCAACTAACATCAGGGAAAATAGCACTGTCCTAATAAAAAGGACAACATATTAAATTCACAAGTTAAAACTGATTCAAAAACTAATTCAAAAGAATAAGTAAAACTCATTATTCTAATTAACTAAAACTTAATTCTAATTTCTTCAAACTAACAACAAGCATCACAAAAATAAGCGACATAAGTTTAATGCAATTGAAAGAAACTCATTCACTAAACTCAACTAAAATCTTCCAATAACTCAGGCACTCTTAATCTCACCTTACTTAACCTACTCTAACATTATTTAATTTTTATATCCATTAAATTAACATGGCAAATCCTAATCACACACTTCATTAAATAAATTTAACCAAAACCCTAACAAAATGATAAAGTCAGAAATTAATATATAAAAATAAAATAAGCATACAAACAATAGATCTAATGATAGTGGTTGCAAGGTCTCTTTAATGTGGTGGTGACAAAGGCAATAATGACGGCGACGTGAACGGTGTAAACCCCATAAAATTAACGAATAATTAGTCAATAAATTAATTTTTAATAAAAAATTAGAAATATGAATTTTATAGTTTAATGAGATAGAGATAATTAAAATAAAAATTTTAACACTAATTTTAAAGAATTTGGGCCCAAGGCCCAATCCACACTCCACTAACACAATGAGCTTTAGCTCATTCCTCCCCAAATTAAGAGAAGCACGTTGCTGGGGGGAAGAACAAGGGAAAGAAACTCAAACCCTTGGATTTCATTTAATCTTCCATAACTTCTCGCTCCGAGGTCCAATCGCCGCACCGTTTATGGCCACGCATCCGTGACGTTGAGCTCTACAAAGCCCAATGCTTAATTAGGTGAGGAACTCTCAATCTCACTTTCAGTTTATTCTTCCCCTAATTTTTAAAATTTGAGCCATTGGAGTATTGAAATTTGATGATTTTGGTGTTTAGGGTCATGCTATCTTGAGAAAACCGTTTAATTGTCCCATTGGTGCTTGGGTAAAGTGAAGATTCTTGAACCCTAGTAAATTTCTTGACTAATAGTACTTGAATATTAAGATTGGTATATTTGAATGTGGGAATGTGAATTAGGTAGTGTATATATGTGAAATGGAGCTTAATTGTGAATGTTGGATGCTTGGCGTAGAGCCTTGGGTGCTGTTAGCTTGAGGATTGAGAACCTTGGGGCTGGGTTTTGTGCCAACTTGTGGTGTCCTTGACTTAGGAGAGAAATCGGCCAACGTATGGTTTTGGTTTCTTGTATTTAATATATAATGTCTTGTGAAAACTTAGGCTAGACGACCTAGGATAAGTTGAATTATGAATTTGGAACTTGATTGGTAGTATAGTTGATGATGTGTGTTGCGTTGATGAGGCATGATAAATTGAATAAATTATGATATGAATGTAGTTGGTTTAGTGAGATTAGTTCATGAATGATGATGTTGATGGTGATATATGATTACATTTGATGTGGATATATGAATGTTGATTATTGTATTAGTATAATTGAAAATGTTGATTATTGAAAGTGTCAGAGTTCTAAGATTGCCTCTGGCTTTCCCGGGACCTTATATCTTATGTATGCGGCACCATTACCATGCTGATAACTCCTGGTTCTCATTCCATATGGATATTTGTGTTTTCAGATGCAGGTCGAGAGACACCTTGCTAGGCGTCTAGAGTTCTCTGCAGCGAAGTGGCTTTTGGGATATTATGTTTTATTCTATTTAGGCATGTATATATGTATAGAACTCTCCTTATGTATATATGTTTTGCTTTTGCACCTCATACAGATTTAAGGAGAACTAGGGATTCTCCAGCTAGCCTTAGCTTTGCAGGCTGAGTTTGGGGCTTGAGTATTTTGTAACCTTGACTCTCTACTTTCCTCGTTTATATATTTATGTTTGTGTTCCTATTCTTTCTTCGTACGCAAGTAAACGTTATTCCTGAGCTTTGCGCTTTTACTTTTGCAGTTTTGCTTTAACTATTCCTTCAAGGCTCCTCATATATCACTTTCTTTTATTTTAGAGGTCGTAATACCGCATCACCTCTGTTTTATGACTTAAGCGTAAAGTGCTGTGTGGTAGGGTGTTACAAATAGCAACCACGTCAGAGGATGTGGCAGGGACAATAGCAGCAGTAGAATCGACGGCGACGATGATGACAAGCTCCCAACAAACTTTCAGCGGTGGCAATGATCATAGTTCGATGGCGAGGGAGAGAGAAGACGAGGAGAGAGAAAGAGAGAAAAGAGAGAGAGAGTTTGGACAAGAAAGGGAGAAGGGTTCTGCATTTGAATTTTAATCCAATTTTACTGTCAGATTTATTGTCGGATTTTTTCAATGTTAAATTACCAAAATGATGCGTTTCATTAAATTGTTATACCGGTGGAATATACCGACAGAAAATCTGACGGTAAAATTGGCACTGGTGAGTTATATTTTTGCACCAATAATTACCATCGGCTTTAGAGACGAAAAATCTCTTCTGATGGTAAACTTTTATGGTGACGAATTTATCCTCCTTTTCGTCAAAAAATCTGACAGTAAATCTGCCGATACAAATTGACGCTAAATCCGACGGTAATTCCGATGGTACTCAATGTTTTTCTTGTAGTGATTGGTGCACATTCTAAGACTTGAAGATTGCAATTTGTTGAGCCATGACCCCGTAAGTTTTTTTTATCTTGCTTATACTTGAATGCTTTCATACATATATTATGTACCTTTGTGCAGTTTTTTTCATATTGAAAGTCTTTTGATTTTTACTCTACTTTTGGATAACTAATATAATTCTTTCTTAATTTTAATAATAATATTATTGTGTGCCACTTAATGAATTTATATACTTAATATACATGAATATTATTATTTACATGCTTAGTTAAATAGTAGTAACAATATATGAATAATTAGGTTTTTTCAAGACTTAGAAAAATATTAGATGAGTTTAGCGAGAAATAAAGTTGAGTTTAGTGACAGTGTCAATGATTTTTTAAACTTTGCTTACTCTATTGGAAATCTACAAGGAGGGAAAATCTTATACCCTTGTGCAAAGTGTTATAATTTTTTGTGGCATCAAAGGCAAAAAATCATATCTATTTCATTGCCTTTGGATTTGTTAATGGTTATACAAGATGGATTTATCATGGGAAAAGCGTAGTTGGCATGGGTGTTGATAGTGATAGCGATAGTGATAGTGATAGTGATAGTGAGAGTGAGACTAACTAGTATGACAACATGGAGGCCTTGTTGAACGATAGATTTAGGGATGTGGCACAAGCAGAAGGCACTACAACAAATAAGGGCTTTCGCAACGGTCAAAAACCTTTGCCATAGATCGGAAAACCATTCCTAAAACTTTAGGCAATGCTTTGGCAAAGGTTTTTCACCTGTGGTATATGCGGCCGTTACTAATGCTCAAAGGCAACGGTTTTTTATCTAAAGCAACGGCAACTAAAAAATTGTTGCCATAGTTACTAGCATAGACAACGGTTTTAACAACAATTTTTAAAGAACGGTTTAGAACCGTTACTGAATAGGCAACGGTTTAAAACCGTTGTCTTTTATGATGTAACGGTTTAAAACCATAACTGAATAGGCAACGGTTTTAAGCTGTTGTAGTTTTGTTATTCACAAAGACAATGGTTTAAAAGCGTTGCCTTTGGTGTTTCTTTTTGCAACAGTTTTAATTGCATGCCATTTTGTAGTTGTCTTTGACAACAGTTTTAACACCATTGTCTTTTGTGACTTTTCACAACGGTTTTTTGTAATTATATAATTCTTTATTTACAATAGTTTTGTCATGTTGCATTGAAATTAGTTCCAACTATTTTAATTTAGTGTCGATAAATAAGTTTAACTATTTGAATCAAATCACTAAAAAAACTAATTGAACATTTACCATTAAATTTGATTTACAGACAAATTTTTGTGTCACTGAAGTTTGATTAAAGAAAAATATACATAATAAAAAAAAGTAATAGTCATTGCTTTGCATCATTTTACAACTTAAAATGCACCAAACTAAATTCAAATCCAAATTAGAATCAATTAATTCATTATTTGCACACTCAAAAAACTTAAAAGTTTAAAATCTATACACGTTGACACTAGCTAAGCCATTACCGACTAAGAACCTGCTGCAGCAAGTAGCATTCTCAATCAACATGTAACTGCGAAAGTAATTAAAAGAACATTGATTAGCATCAAACAAAATGCAAACTATAAGAAGCAAAGAAGAGAAACATGCAACACAAAGCATACCACAACTTTGATATTCAGCAACATCGTTTGCTCTCTCTTTATCTATTGAGGAACTCCTAAGGACTTGGCTCTTAGAAGAGTCGCAGAATTTGTTTCCAAGTCTGCTGCCACCGAGAATGTCCTCAGCTAAGTCATCAAACAAATTTTGTCCCTAAATATTTACCATGATTTAAATACTCATTTTGTGAAACACTAAGACATCCATTGAGATAATCAACCAACTAGAAATTAAACCAACTAGCAATTAAGAAACAAAATAAACCAACTAGCAATTAAGAAATAACCATTAACATTAACATATGCTCAATAAAACAACTTAGCTTAATTTCAAACTAAATTGAATTAAAACAAAACTTCTAACTTAACTTTTTACACAGAGAGAACATGTTCAACTAAATGACTCTTTTAATTTCAAACTAAATTGAATTAAAACAAAAGTTCTATGCTTAACTTTTTACACAGAGAACATATTCATCTAAATGACTCTTTGATTTATAATAGAAAATAAGCTTAATCCAAACGAATACCGTAACCGAACCTCAGCAGACCAAGTGGGGGACATCGTAGCAGACGCAAGCGGAGAGGAGAGCACGGAACAACAATGGATTACAAAGCAGTAACCGATGACGACACGGAACTATTTTCTCCTAACATTGCTTAGAACAAAATCTCATTAAAGAGTAAAAATCAATCAACAAAGTAACTAATGACAAAACAAGGTCTACCTGTTTTGTTCTCAATTGCAAATGACAGGATTTAACATACCTAACCTAACCCAACCCTCTTTTCATGAATTGAAAGAAATGTTGGAGACTTGGGAGTACATAATGGTTTTAATATCACATCAAGATTAACATAGGAATTCTACAGCCACTGTAGTTCATACCAAAGACATAGGCAAACTAAAGCGAACCATCGCACAGACCAAGTTGCAAATCATAATGGTAGGAAATGTATAAAATATCCAAAATAAAATAAAGTGAACCATCAATACTAACTGCATTTTGTTTTTGGGGATAAAATAACTGGATTTTTTTGTTAACATGCTATATTCATGTATCTTATTTTCATGTAGCCATCAACATTTGACTAGAGCAGAGAAAGCATCACCTCAGCCACAAGAGTAACTTTTGTCACAGGTGAGCATAACTCCAAAGGGTCATCTTTTGATGCATAAGCCTTTGCTTTTTGAACATCAATTAATCTCCGTAAGACCTATCAGTACACGTAAATCCATATCAAAATGCCATATATCTACATGAAAGATTTAACATGATAGACTATTAAATTATCAAGTAAATGTTTCTAATTTATAACCTTTACTATGTACTTAGAAGTATCATAACAATACCTGCTCTAATTTGAAGTTTGAAACAATAGCACATTCAAAAAATTCTCAAAGTAATTCCTTTGTAATTAGTTAAGCTAAAATCAAATAACTAGAAAAGCTAAATGATATCCTTAAAAAGAATCATGCATTTGGTTCCAAACAGCAGTAAAAAGCTTTTAAGAATAAACTACAAACCAGCTTAACTTTATCAAGATGAAGCGCAGCCCTTTCATACTCTTTCATCAATGTCCTAAAAGGAGAAGATCAATTGAATATGTTCAGCATAGTGCTTAAAATAAAATGTTTTATCTGACCCCTAGAATATCAAAATATATACTTGCACATTCCAACTACAAATCTTCTTAAACTCTAGTTGAATTGGAAACTTAAAAGAAAACAATGAATACTACTAGTAATTCACAAAATAGGCACCTTTTACACATAGCAGAAATAGTTATAGGCAGAATATAACTCAATTTAACAGTACTTACTATAATAAGATCTATAATCCCTATGAGAGGACTCGAATCCATTTACAAACTCCAAAGTGGAAGCCACAAAAAATATAACGTAGCCCATAATTCTTTAAGTCAAGTCTGATACCTTACATCATAATAAAGAAAAGTTTAATCCATGAACTATCTTCAAAGAAATAAAAATAAAAAAGGCATGGTAAATTTGGCAAAGATTTCATCAATATAGAAGTCATAGTATTATACATAACCAAGCCTTAAAATTATCATACTTCACATCGGAAGAACAAAGTAAGAAGTCTAGTTTCTTTTGATTACCTTCAGCTCCTTCTCAGAAGCAATGTCATGAGCCAATAATAGCTTCCTCACTCTCTCAATTGGATCACGCTCCTATAATCATATTAACCAAGAGAAAAATTTGAGAAAGAACTCCATGATATTAAAATAACAGCACATTATATGGTTTGCTCAGTAGTGTGACAAACTTGTCTCTCATTGGAAATCTTGTCACATGTACGGTATGTGCTGCCAGGATCAGACATAGAGTGCCCGTGGTATCTATAGGTGTCCATTTCAAGAATCTTTACAAAATAATCAAGAATACAAGAAAGCAATCAGAGTAAAGCAAATACCAAACTTTGATAATTTAATCAAAACTACACAAATGCTAGAAAGTATTAAAGTTAATGCAATCCTATATGCAGCACTTGGGTTGAGAAAGCCCAATCTTACCTTATATACACAAGTAAGCTTTAATTCAGAGATCAATACGTACATCCATGTCTGATGGCTACAAAATTTTCATGGTTAATTCGATACCACTTATAAGTTCTTTCAGAGATCTAGTTAGCAAATCAAAATCATAACAGTATTATAACAAATTAATATTAAAATCAAAACAAAATCAAAGCAGCATTTCCAGAGAACCAGTTACATACTAAATCAATATTAAAATCAAAATAAAATCACAACAGCATTTCCAAATTACCAGTTACCAAATCAACATCAGAACAACATTATACCAAATCAACATTAAAATCAATATTAGGCGACAGCAAAGTAACTTGCAGCAACAGCTTCGGTTAACATAAACACTTTAACAATAACCCTCACAGCAACAACGGGATAACTTAGGTGAGCAAAGAGAAATCAGAAACAGGGTAAAGCTCACCAGTACAGTGGCGAGTTGCAGCTGAAACAGAGTGGCGATCCAAATACCAACGGCGGCGCACAGCTCAACAGCGACGGCGAACCCAACCCCGCCAGCGACGGCTTGGCAGCAACAGAGGCAACCTCCTCCTCCCACATCGTGTTTCTTTCTCCGCGCGAACCCTTTCTTTCTCTTCGAGCTCTTTAGTGGCAGCAGTGATGGGAGGTGCGACGGCGACGACGAGCTCGACGGTCAGGACCTTCAGCGGTGGTGATGGAGTCCTCGACGATGGTGGCTACTCCTCTCTCGTGCACACTCTTCTCCGTCTCCACACCCTCCGGTTCGCGCGACAATGGCGGCGGCTCCATGGAACGGCGGCGGCAGGCGGGTTGTTTGATAAACAATTGTTGTAATGGTTATAAAACCGTTCTTTAAAATAGTCAAAGAGAACGGTTTTATTTTGTTGCTATAACGTAATGAAAAATTGAACTTCAACAGCAACACTGTAAAAACCATTGTCTAAGACCATCTAATAGAACGGTTTTAAAGTGTAGCATTTTAGCAACGGTTTTTATGCGTTCTTTTTGTACAATTATTTAAACAACAATAAAAAACCGTTGCTTAAAAATAAATCATGGTAACGGTTATAAAACCGTTCTTTAAAATAGTCAAAGAGAACGGTTTTAATTTGTTGCTATAAAATAATGAAAAATTGAATTTAATAGTAACACTACAAAAAACCGTTGTCTAAAACTATCTAAGAGAACGGTTTTAAGGCGTTGCAAAATTTGGCGTTGCTAAAGGCCATATTTGTTGTAGTGAGGAATAAAAGAATGTATGAATGAAGATGCAAAGAAATTCTATAACTTGGTTGAAGAGGCTAGCAAAGAACTATATCTCAGTTGCAAGAAATTTTCTATGTTGTCTTTCGCCATCCGACTATACTTGTTAAAGTGTCAACATGGATGGAGTAATGCCTCTTTTACTTCTCTCTTGGATTTGCTAAAAGAGGCTATTCCTGACTTGAATATTCCTACTTCTTTTAATAAAGCCAAGACTATAATGAGTAGGTCTTGACTATAAAAAGATTAACGCATGTCCAAACGATTGAATGCTATATTGGAAAGAGCACGAGAAGGACACATCTTGTCATGAATGTGGCGCCTCTCGTTGGATTGTGAATCCTATAGTTGAAGCTGATGTTCTACCTTTAAAAAAATCTCACAATGTTCCTGCGAAGATGTTGTGACACTTTCTTTTAATTCCCAGGCTTCAAAGACTATTCATGTACTCAACAACAACTACAAGCATGAGGTAAGATGATGAGGAACGCAAAAAGCATAGGAAGTTAAGGCATTCCGGGGAAATTAAAGCAATTGAAATGAAGGAAGTATCTTTTGCAGCGAAACTAATCCGAAATTTTATATCCAAACATGTTAAAGGAAGTAATCAAGCCAAAATAGCACAACATCCTACGAGAAAATTTTTAGAAATTGGAGACAAACAAAGTAGAGAGAATTCCGTGGAAGAGAGAAATAATATACTTGTGGACAATATTATGAACCGGTCTTTAAGGTCTTCTGGTGCGCGAAATTAGAACTCGCACAACTTAACTGGCAAGTGCACCGGGTCGTCCAAGTAATACCTCAAGTGAGTGAGGGTCGATCCCACGAGAAATGTCGGACTAAGCAAGCAATGGTTATCCTGTTGGACTTAGTCAGGTAAACAGTAAAAGTGGTTGTTGTTGTAAACGCATAAATAAAGAAAATAAAGGAGGTAATTAAAGGTTTGATGTAAAAACAATATAAGAAAACAATTAAGGTATCAGAGATGTTTATCTTTCTGGATTAAAACTTCTTACTAACTATTTTAATAATGAATGATTCATTCTATGATAAACTGTAAGTGATTAAACCCTAATCCCTTAGTGATTTAATCTCCTCTAATCTTCATCAAACGTCACTCCCCGTGGTCATTTAACTCGGACCGGAGGGTGAAGTTCAGAAAACTGATTTATACCACAAAGGACCTAATCACCCCAATCCCGGCTGAATAGATGTTGCATATCCTATCAGGTTGTGTGATTAGCCGTCTAGGAGGCGTATTCTCAAGCTGTAGTTTAAGCGAGATAACTCTATCGAGAATCACAAGAACTCATATAGAAAAAGGGTCATACTCCCGTTCCACCCAGTTTCATAAGATTAAGAACGAAAACAATACCTTAGAATTGAATCAAACATATATTAAAATAGAAGAATAATAATCCTAAATCATAGAAATAAACAGAGCTCCTAACCTTAACCAGAAGGTTTAGTTGCTCATAACTTACAGAGAAAATAGGGTTCTGAAAAGTGCAAAAGGAAGAAGATCCTAAACCTAATTGATTTTTTCCTTTAAATAATAACCTAATAATAAATGCTAGACATAAAAGATATTATTTGTAATTAAAAGTTGTAAAAAGAAAATAAAATATGCTAAGAAGTGCTAAATCCACTTGAGAGGCCCAAAGAGGAGTGATTCGGGCTGCTGCTGGCATTTAACGCCAATAATGGGCATTAAAATTCATGTATGCTGAGGTCCCCTGCTGGCGTGAAACGCCGGGTGGGCGTTCAGCACCGGCAGGGGAAAATTTCTGGTGCTGGTTTTGTCCCTCTTGGGTGCTAAACACCAGGCTCGGCATTTAGCGCCAGATTTGGTAGTGATTCCAGAAGAAAAGTATAGACTATTATATATCGTTAGAAAGCTGTGGAAGTTGGATTTCTAACGCCATTAGAACCGCATCAATTCGACCTCTATAGCTCAAGTTATACTCGTTGGAATGCAAGGGAGTTGACAACATCTACTATCCGTTCTTTGTCTTTGCACAAAATTCTGCCAAATTCGCCCGAATTTCACCTGAAATTATAAAAACACCAAAACAACTCAAAGTAGCATCAAAAGAATATTTTTGCACTAAAATATAATAAAACTTAATAATTTTTAACTAAAAACAACTAGAAAATGCTATGAAAAAGGGTATAAAATATTCACTTATCACAACACCAAACTTAAACCGTTGCTTGTCCTCAAGCAACCAAAACAATATAGGACCAAAGAATAGAAAATGCTTAAGACTTTGAGTTGTCAATGAAGCTCAGGTCTAGTTACTGAATGGGGCTTATGACACTCTATTTTTGAATAGCTTTGGCATCTCATTATCCACTGAAGCTTAGAAATATCGGCATCCCTTGGAACTAGAATTTTGATGATATTATAGATTCTCTTGTTTAAGCTCTAATTAATTCTTGAACATAGATTTTTCTTTTTCTTGGTACTTTGCACCTTTGATCCTAGTCGTGACTCTAAGTGTTTTGTTTTCAAGTTTAACTTGATACATAAACACCACAAGCACTTAACTGGGGAACCTTTTGGGTTCGAATTTTTCCTTGATTTTTCTTCCAGACAGTGGTGTGATGAGCGGATAATTTATACGCTTTTTGGCATTGTTTTTATATACTTTTCAGCATGAATTAGTTAGTTTTTAGTATATTTTTATTAGTTTTTAATTAAAATTCACATTTCTGGACTTTACTATGAGTTTGTGTGTTTTTCTGTGATTTCAGGTAAATTCTGGCTGAAATTGAGGGACTTGAGCAAAAATCAGATCAGAGGTTGAAGAAGGATTGCAGATGCTGTTGGATTCTGACCTCCCTGCACTCAAGTGGATTTTCTGGAGCTACAAAACTCCAAATGGCCCGTTCTCAATTGCGTTGGAAAGTAGACATTCAGGGCTTTTCAGCAATATATAATAGTCCGTACTTTGGTTAAGGATAGACAACGTAAACTAGCGTTGAACGCCAGTTCCATGCTGTATTCTGGAGTCAAACGCCAGAAACAGGTTGCAAAGTGGAGTTAAACGCCAGAAACAGGTTACAAACTGGCGTTCAACTCCAAGAAAGACCTCTACACGTGTAAATCTCAATGCTCAGCCCAAGCACACACCAAGTGGGCCCTGGAAGTGGATTTCTGCATCATTTACTTATTTTTGTAAACCCTAGTAACTAGTTTAGTATAAATAGGACTTTTTACTATTGTATTTACATTTTTTGGATTACCTTTTGGTCTTTAGATCACGTTTGGGGGCTGGCCTCTCGGCCATGCCTGGACCTTCATCACTTATGTATTTTCAACGGTAGAGTTTCTACACACCATAGATTAAGGTGTGGAGCTCTGCTGTTCTTCAAAGATTAATGCAAAGTACTACTATTTTTCTATTCAATTCAACTTATTCCACTTCTAAGATATTCATTCGCACTTCAATATGATGGATGTGATGATCATGACAGTCATCATCATTCTCAACTTATGAACGCGTGCCTGACAACCACTTCCGTTCTACCTTAGATTGAATGGATATCTCTTGGATATCTAATTCAGGGGACCGTATTAGAGTCTTTGTGGTATAAGTTAGAACCCATGGATGGCCATTCCTGAGATCCGGAAAGTCTAAACCTTGTCTGTGGTGTCTGTGGTAGGATCTGGGAAGGGATGGCTATGACGAGCTTCAAACTCGCGAGTGCTGGGCGTAGTGACAGACGCAAAAGGATAGTAAATCCTATTCCAGTATGATCGAGAACCAACAGATGATTAGCCATGTAGTGACAGCGCATTGGACCATTTTCAC
>NC_029785.2:50909459-50961954 GCF_000816755.2 Arachis ipaensis | reverse complement strand
GACGGCCATTCTTGAGAATCCGGAAAGTCTAAACCTTGTCTGTGGTATTCCGAGTAGGATCTGGGAAGGGATGGCTGTGACGAGCTTAAAACTCGCGAGTGCTAGGCGTAGTGACAGACGCAAAAGGATCAATGGATCCTATTCCAGTATGATCGAGAACCGACAGATGAATAGCCGTGCCGTGATAGAGCATCTTGGACCATTTTCACTGAGAGGACGGGAAGTAGCCATTGACAACGGTGATGCCCAACATACAGCTTGCCATGGAAAGGAGTAGGAAGGATTGGATGAAGACAACAAGAAAGCAGAGGTTCAGAGGGACGAAAGCATCTCTATACGCTTATCTGAATTTTTCACCAATGAATTACATAAGTACCACTATCCTATTTTATATTTTATTTATCTTTTACTTATCAATTTAAAAAATCAGTTTAATCCGCATGACTGAGATTTACAAGGTAACCATAGCTTGCTTCAAGCCGACAATCTCCGTGGGATCGACCCTTACTCACGTAAGGTTTATTACTTGGACGACCCAATGCACTTGCTGGTTAGTTGTACGAAGTTGTGAAACAGAATTAAGAACATGAACGTGCGTATTGAGTTTTTAGCGCCGTTACCAAGGAAGGAACGATCACGATTTCGCACACCAAGTTTTTGGCGCCGTTGCCGGGGATTGTTCGAGTTTGGACAACTGACGGTTCATCTTGTTGCTCAGATTAGGTAATTTTATTTTAATTTTAAGCTTTTTATTTCTTATTTTCGAAAAATACAAAAAAAAAATTTACAAAATCATAAAATCAAAAATATTTTTTGTGTTTCTTGTTTGAGTCTAGAGTCAAGTTTTAAGTTTGGTGTCAATTGCATCTTTTTAATTTTCTAAAAATTATTTTCGAAAATTTCATGCATTGCATTCTTCATGATCTTCAAGTTGTTCTTGGCCAGTCTTCTTGTTTGATCTTCATATTTTCTTGTTTTGTGTCTTTTCTTGTTTTTCATATGCATTTTCAATTTGTTAATGTCTAAAGAATAAAAATTTTTAAGTTTGGTGTCTTGCATGTTTTCTTTTCTTGAAAATTTTTCAAAAATAAGTTCTTGGTGTTCATCTTGACATTCAAAGTGTTCTTGGTGTTCATCTTGACATTCATAGTGTTCTTGCATGCATCACATATTTTGATCCAAAATTTTTATGCATTGAGTCTTTTTTATGTTTTTCTCTCTCATCATTAAAATTAAAAAATCTAAAAAATATATTTCTCTTATTTCACTCATAATTTTCGAAAATTTGATTTGATTTAGTCAAATATTTTTAAAATTTAGTTATTTCTTATGAGTCAAATCAAATTTTCAAATTCAAAATCTTATCTTTTTCAAATCTTTTTCAAAAATCAAATCTTTTTCATTTTTCTTTTATGATTTTTGAAAATTCCAAAATGATTTTCAAAAATCTTTTTCTTATTTCTATTTCAAATTTTCAAAATTAATGCTAACAATTAATGTGATTGATTCAAAAATTTCAAGTTTGTTACTTGTCTAGTAAGAAAGGGTCAATCTTTAAACTCTAGAATCATATCTTTTTAGTTTCTTGTTAGTCAAGTAATCAACTTTAATTTTTAAAATCAAATCTTTTTAAATTTTTTTTTCAAATCTTTTTCAAAATAAATTTCAATCACATCTTTTTCAAAATCAATTTCAAAATCTTTTCTAACTTCTTTTCTAACCTCTTATCTTTTTAATTTGATTTTCAAATCTTTTTCAATCAATCTTATCTTTTTGATTGATTCTTATCTTTTTCAAAACCACCTAACTAATTTTCTCTCTAATTTTTGAAAACCCCTTCCCTCTTTTTCAAAATTCCCTTTTAATTAATTAATTGTTTTAAAAATTTAATTTAATTTGATTTCAATTTTAATTTTTAAAATTTAACTTTAAATTTTAATTTTAATTTAATTAATTTTTGAAATTCCCTCTCTCTCATCTCCTTCTAATTATTTATTTATTTATTTATTTACTAACACTTCTCTTCATCTCAAAATTCGAACCCTCTCTTCCTCTTGGTGTTCGAATTTCTCTTCTTTTATTCTTATCTTCTTCTACTCACATAAAGGAATCTCTATACTGTGACATAGAGGATTCCATATTTTCTTTTCTGTTTTCTTCTTTTTCATATGAGCAGGAACAAGGATAAGAACATTCTTGTTGACGATGATCCTGAACCTGAAAGGACTCTGAAAAGGAAGCTAAGGGAAGCTAAAGCACAACTCTCTAGAGAAAATCTGACAGAAATTTCGAAAAAGAAGAAGATATGGCCGAAAATAATAACAATGCTAGGAGGATGCTTAGTGACTTCACTGCACCTAATTCCAATTTACATGGAAGAAGCATCTCAATCCCTGCCATTGGAGCAAACAATTTTGAGCTTAAACCTCAATTAGTTTCTCTGATGCAACAGAACTGCAAGTTTCATGGACTTCCATCTGAAGATCCTTTTCAGTTTTTGACTGAATTCTTGCAGATCTGTGATACTGTTAAGACCAATGGGGTTGATCCCGAGGTCTTCAGGCTTATGCTTCTCCCATTTGCTGTAAGAGACAGAGCTAGAGTATGGTTGGACTCTCAACCTAAAGATACCCTGAACTCTTGAGATAAGCTGGTCACGGCTTTCTTAGCCAAGTTCTTTTCTCCTCAAAAGCTTAGTAAGCTTAGAGTGGATGTTCAAACCTTCAGACAGAAAGAAGGTGAATCCCTCTATGAAGCTTGGGAGAGATATAAGCAATTGACCAAAAAGTGTCCTTCTGACATGCTTTCAGAATGGACCATTCTGGATATATTCTATGGTGGTCTATCTGAACTATCAAAGATATCATTGGACCATTCTGCAGGTGGATCCATTCACCTAAAGAAAATGCCTGCAGAAGCTCAGGAACTCAATGACACGGTTGCTAATAACCAATTCATGTACACTTCTGAGAGGAATCCTGTAAGTAATGGGATGCCTCAGAAGAAGGGAGTTCTTGAAATTGATACTCTGAATGCCATATTGGCTCCAAACAAAATATTGACTCAGCAAGTCAATATAATTTCTCAGAGTCTGAATGGAATGCAAGCTGCATCCAACAGTACTTAAGAGGCATCTTCTGAGGAAGAAGCTTATGATCCTGAAAACCCTGCAATAGCAGAGGTGAATTATATGGGTGAACCCTATGGAAACACATATAATCCCTCATGGAGAAATCACCCAAATCTCTCATGGAAGGATCAACAAAAGCCTCAACAAGGCTTTAACAATGGTAGAAGAAACAGGTTTAGCAATAGCAAGCCTTTTCCACCATCCACTCATCAAAAGACAGAGAGTTCTGAGCAGACCCCATCTAGCTTGGCAAACATAGTCTCTGATCTATCTAAGGCCACTCTAAGTTTCATGAATGAAACAAGGTCCTCTATTAGAAATTTGGAAGTACAAGTGGGCCAGCTGAGTAAAGGGATCACTGAAACCCCTCCTAGTACTCTCCCAAGCAATAGAAGAAAACCCAAAAGGAGAGTGCAAGGCCATTAAATTGATCATCATGGCCGAACCTACAAGGGAGGGAGAGGACGTGAATCCCAGTGAGGAAGACCTCCTGGGACGTCCAGAGATCAATAAGGAGCTTCCCTCTGAGGAACCAAAGGACTCTGAGGCTCATCTGGAGACCATAGAGATTCCATTAAACCTCCTTATGTCATTCATGAGCTCTGATGAGTATTCTTCTTCTGAAGAGAATGAGGATGTTACTAAAGAGCAAGTTGCCAAGTACCTTGGTGCAATCATGAAGCTGAATGCCAAATTATCTGGTAATAAGACTTGGGAAGATGAACCTCCCTTGCTCACCAATGAACTGAGTGATCTGGATCAACTGAGATTGCCTCAGAAGAAACAGGATCCTGGAAAGTTCTTAATACCTTGTACCATAGGCACCATGACCTTTGAGAAGGCTCTATGTGACCTTGGGTCAGGGATAAACCTCATGCCCCTCTCCGTAATGGAGAAACTGGGAATCTTTGAGGTCAAGCTGCCAGAATCTCATTAGAGATGGCGGACAACTCAAGAAAACAGGCTTATGAACTAGTAGAGGACGTGTTAGTAAAGGTTGAAGGCCTTTACATCCCTGCTGATTTCATAATCCTAGACACTGGGAAGGATGAGGATGAATCCATCATCCTTGGAAGACCCTTCCTAGCCACAGCAAGAGCTGTGATTAATGTGGACAGAGGAGAGTTGGTCCTTCAACTGAATGAGGACTACCTTGTGTTTAAAACTCAAGGATCTCTTTCTGTAACCATGGAGAGGAAGCATGAAAAGCTTCTCTCACTACAGAGTCAACCAAAGCCCCCATAGTCAAACTCTAAGTTTGGTGTTGGGAGTTTCCAACCTTGCTCTGAACATTTGTGAGGCTCCATGAGAGCCCACTATCAAGCTATTGACATTAAAGAAGCGCTTGTTGGGAGGCAACCCAATGTTATCTAATTATATTTATTTATTTTCTCTTTGTTATTTCATGTTTTATTAGGTTGATGATCATGTGGAGTCATAAAAACTACTAAAAAATCAAAAACAGAATGAAAATAGCATTGAAAACAGCACACCCCGGAGGAAGGGCTTACTGGCGTTTAGCATCTGGCTGGCATTTAACGCCAGAACAGAGCATGAAACTGGCGTTAAACGCCAAAAATAAGCAGCAATCTGGCGTTTAAATGCCAGGATTGCACCCAGAGGAAAGCTGGCGTTAAACGCCAGAAACATGTACCATACTGGCGTTCAACGCCAGAAACATGCTATAGACTGGCGTTGAACGCCCAAAACAAGCAAGGAAGTGGCATTTAACGCCAGAAACATGCTGCAATCTGGCGTTAAACGCCAGGATTGCATATATAGGGCGTTTTAAACGTCTAAAAGGTGCAAGGATGAGAAATCCTCAAACACCTCAGGATCTGTGGACCCCATAGGATTCCCTCAGGATCTGTGGACCCCACAGGATCTCCACCTACTTCTTCTCTCCTCTTCACACCTTTCCATAACTCTCTTTCCCAAATACCCTTCACCAATCAACTCAATCACTATTCCCCATCACCTCTTCACCACTCACATCCATCTTCTCTTCCCCATAAACCCCACCTACCTTCAAAATTCAAAAAATTTTCCCTCCCAAACCCAACCCTAAATGGTTGAACCCTAAACCCCTTCCCACTCCTATATAAACCCCTCATTCCTTCTTCATTTTCACACAATAAAACCCTCTCTTCTTCCCCTTGGCCGAAACCATCTCTCTCTCCCTCTCCTCCATTTTTCTTCTTCTTCTACTTCTTTCTTTCTTCTTTTGCTCGGGGACGAGCAACCATTTTATGTTTGGTGTGGTAAAAGCATAGCTTTTTATTTTTCCATAACCATTCATGGCACCTAAGGCCAGAGAAACCTCTAGAAAGAGGAAAGGGAAGGCAATTGCTTCCACCTCTGAGTCATGGGAGATGGAGAGATTCATCTCTAAGGTCCATCAAGACCACTTCTATGAAGTTGTGGCCAAGAAGAAAGTGATCCCTGAGGTTCCTTTCAAACTCAAAAGGAATGAGTATCCGGAGATCCGAATTGAGATTCAAAGAAGAGGTTGGGAAGTTCTCACCAACCCCATTCAACAAGTCAGGATCTTAATGGTTCAAGAGTTCTATGCAAATGCATGGATCACTAGGAACCATGATCAAAGTGTGAACCCGAATCCAAAGAATTGGCTCACCATGGTTCGGGGGAATTACTTAGATTTTAGTCCGGAAAATGTAAGGTTGGCGTTCAACTTGCCAATGATGGAAGTAAACGCACGCCCCTACACTAGAAGAGTCAACTTTGATCAAAGGTTGGACCAAGTCCTCATGGACATATGTGTGGAAGGAGCTCAATGGAAAATTGACTCAAAAGGCAAGCCGGTTCAACTAAGAAGGCTTGACCTCAAACCAGTGGCTAGGGGATGGCTAGAGTTCATTCAACGCTCAATCATTCCTACTAGCAACCAGTCTGAAGTTACTGTAGACCGGGCCATCATGATCCATAGTATCATGATTGGGGAGGAAGTGGAAGTTCATGAGATCATACCTCAAAAACTCTACAAGGTGGCTGAAAAGTCCTCTAATTTGGCAAGGTTAGCCTTTCCTCACCTCATTTGCCACCTCTATAATTCGGCTGGAATTGACATAGAGGGAGACATCCTCATTGAAGAGGATAAGCCCATCACTAAGAAAAGGATGGAGCAAACAAGAGATCATGGACCTCAACATGAGCATGAGGAGATTCCTCACCATGAAATCCCTGAGATGCCTCAGGGGATGCATTTTCCTCCACAGAATTATTAGGAGCAAATCAACACTTCCCTAGGAGAATTAAGTTCCAACATGGGACAACTAAGGATGGAGCACCAAGAGCATTCCATCATCCTCCATGAAATTAGAGAAGATCAAAGAGCTATGAGGGAGGAACAACAAAGACAAGGAAGAGACATAGAGGAGCTCAAGAGCACCATTGGTTCTTCAAGAAGAGGAAGACGCCACCCTCACTAAGGTGGACTCATTTCTTAATCTCCTTGTTTGTTTATTTTCCTATTTTTCGATTTTTGAGCTTTACGTTTATTTATATTTGTATCTTATTACATGATCATTAGTGTCTAAGTGTCTATGCCTTAAAGTTATGAATATGAATCCATCACCTCTCTTGAATGAAAAATGTTTTAATTACAAAAGAACAAGAAGTACATGGTTTTGAATTCATTCTTGAAACTAGTTTAATTATTTTGATGTGGTGACAATACTTTTTATTTTCTGAATGAATGCTTGAACAGTGCATATGTCTTTTGAAGTTGATGTTTATGAATGTTAAATATGTTGGCTCTTGAAGAATACAAAAAAAGGAGACATGTTATTTGATAATCTGAAAAATCATAAAAATGATTCTTGAAGCAAGAAAAAGCAGTGAATACAAAAGCTTGCAAAAAAAATAGCGAAAAAAAAAGAAAAAGAAAAAGCAAGCAAAAAAAGCCAAAAGCTCTTTAAACCAAGAGACAAGAGCAAAAAGCCAATAGCCCTTAAAACCAAAAGGCAAGGGTAATAAAAAAGGATCCAAGGCTTTGAGCATCAGTGGATAGGAGAGCCTAAAGGAATAAAATCCTGGCCTAAGCGGCTAAACCAAGTTGTCCCTAACCATGTACTTGTGGCGTGAAGGTGTCAAGTGAAAACTTGAGACTGAGCGGTTAAAGTCAAGGTCCAAAGCAAAAAGAAGAGTGTGCTTAAGAACCCTGGACACCTCTAATTGGGGACTGTAGCAAAGCTGAGTCACAATCTGAAAAGGTTCACCCAATTATGTGTCTATGGCATTTATGTATCCGGTGGTAATACTGGAAAACAAAGTGCTTAGGGCCACGGCCAAGACTCATAAAGTAGCTGTGTTCAAGAATCAACATACTGAACTAGGAGAATCAATAACACTATCTAAATTCTAAGTTCCTATAGACGCCAATAATTCTGAACTTCAATGGATAAAGTGAGATGCCAAAACTATTCAAGGGGCAAAAAGCTACAAGTCCCGCTCATCTGATTAGAGCTAAGTTTCATTGATATTTTGGAATTTATAGTATATTCTCTTCTTTTTATCCTATTTGATTCTCAGTTGCTTGGGGACAAGCAACAATTTAAGTTTAGTGTTGTGATGAGCGGATAATTTATACGCTTTTTGGCATTGTTTTTATTTTCCCTTGCCTTTTGGTTTAAAGGGTTACTGGCTTTTTCTGCTTGCTTTTCTTTTTTTTTTCCACAAGCTTCTCACTGCTTTTTTTTTTTCTTCAAGAATTAATTTTATGATTTTTCAGATTATCAAATAACATTTCTCCTTTTTCTATCATTCTTTCAAGAGCCAACAATTTTAACATTCATAAACAATCAAATTCAAAAATATGCACTGTTCAAGCATTCATTCAGAAGACAAGAATTATTGCCACCACATCAAAATAATTAAACTGTTTTAAAATTCGAAATTCATGTACTTCTTTTTCGTATTCAATTAAAAACATTTTTCATTTAAGAAAGGTGATGAATTCATTTTCATATCTTTAAGGCATAGACACTTAGACAGTAGTGATCATGTAATATAGACACAAACATAAATAGATATAAGGCATAATTTTCGAAAAACAGAAAATAAAGAACAAGGAAATTAAAGAACGGGTCCACCTTAATGATGGCGGCTTGTTCTTCCTGTTGAAGATCTTATGGAGTGCTTGAGCTCCTCAATGTCTCTTCCTTGCCTTTGTTGCTCATCTCTCATAACTCTTTGGTCTTCTCTAATTTCATGGAGGAGGATAGAATGCTCTTGGTGCTCCACCCTTAGTTGTCCCATGTTGGAACTTAATTCTCCTAGGGAGGTGTTGATTTTCTCCCAATAGTTTTGTAGAGGAAAATGCATCTCTTGAGGTATCTCATAGATTTCATGATGAGGAATTTCCTCATGCTCATGGTGAGGTTCTCTTATTTGCTCCATCCTTTTCTTAGTGATGGGCTTGTCCTCATCAATAAGGGTGTCTTCCTCTATGTCAATTCTAGCTGAATTGCAGAGGTGACAAATGAGATGAGGGAAGGCTAACCTTGCCAAAGTAGAGGACTTGTCTGCCACCTTGTAGAGTTCTTGGGATATAACCTCATGAACTTCTACTTCCTCTATAGTCATGATGCTATGAATCATGATGGCTCGGTCTATAGTAACTTCAGACCAGTTGCTAGTGGGAATGATTGAGCGTTGGATAAACTCCAACCATCCCCTAGCCACGGGCTTGAGGTCATGCTTTCTTAGTTGAACCGGCTTTCCTCTTGAATCTCTCTTCCATTGAACGCCCTCTTCATAAATGTCTATGAGGACTTGGTCCAACCTTTGATCAAAGTTGACCCTTCTAGTGTAGGGGTGTGCATCTCTTTGCATCATGGGCAAGTTGAATGCCAACCTTACATTCTCCGGACTAAAATCTAAGCATTTTTCCCGAACCATTGTAAGCCAATTCTTTGGGTCCGGGTTCACACTTTGATCATGGTTCTTGGTGATCCATGCATTGGCATAGAACTCTCTAACCATTAAGATTCCGACTTGTTGAATGGGGTTGGTGAGAATTTCCCAACCTCTTCTTCGAATCTCATGTCGGATCTCTGGATATTCACCCTTTTTGAGCTTGAAAGGGACCTCGGGGATCACCTTCTTCTTGGCCACAACTTCATAGAAGTGGTCTTGGTGCAACCTTGAGATGAATCTCTCTATATCCCATGACTCGGAGGTGGAAGCTTTTGCCTTCCCTTTCCTCTTTCTAGAGGTTTCTCCGGCCTTAGGTGCCATAAATGGTTATGGAAAAATAAAAAGTAACGCTTTTACCACACAATGCTTTTACCACACCAAACTTAAAAAGAAGATAGTAGAAGAAGAAGAAATAGAGGAGATGGAGGGGGCTTAGTGTTTCGGCCAAGGGGGAGAAGTAGTGTGTATGTTGTGTGAAAATGAAGGAGTGAAGATGGGTTTATATAAGAGTGGAGAGGGGGAATGGTTCGGCCATTATGGGTGGGTTTGGGTGGGAAAGTGGTTTGAACTTGAATGGTGAGGTAGGTGGGGTTTTATGAAGGATGGATGTGAGTGGTGAAGAGAATTGTGGGATTTGATAGGTGAAGGGTTTTTGGGGAAGAGGTATTGAGGTGATTGGTGAATGGTTGAAGAAGAGAGAGAGAGGTGGGGTAGGTGGGGATCCTGTGGGGTCCACAGATCCTGAGGTGTCAAGGATATCTCATCCCTGCACCAAGTGGCGTGCAAAAATGCCCCTTTCTGCCAATCCTGGCGTTAAACACCAGGCTGATGTCCGTTTCTGGCGTTTAATGCCAGCTTCTTGCCCGTTAAACGCCAGTCTGGTGCCCATTTCTGGCGTTAAACGCCCAGAATAGTGCCAGACTGGGTGTTTAACGCCCATTCTGCTACCCTTACTGGCGTTTAAACGCCAGTAAGCCTCTCTTCCAGGGTGTTCTATTTTTCATTCTATTTTTCAGTCTATTTTTGCTTTTTCAATTATTTTTGTGACTTCACATGATCATCAACCTACAGAAAACATAAAATAACAAAAGAAAATAGAAATTTAACATAGATAATTAAAGATTGGGTTGCCTCCCAACAAGCGCTTCTTTTAATGTCAATAGCTTGACAGTGGGCCCTCATGGAGCCTCACAGATGTTTAGAGCAATGTTGGAACCTCCCAACACCAAACTTAGAGTTTGACTGTGGGGGCTCTGTCTGACTCTGTATTGAGAGAAGCTCTTCATGCTTCCTCTCCATGGTTACAGAGGGATATCCTTAAGCTTTAAACACAAGGGAGTCTTCATTCACTTGAATGATCAATTCTCCTCTATCAACATTAATTACAGCTTTTGCTGTGGCTAGGAAGGGTCTGCCAAAGATGATGGATTCATCCATACACTTCCCAGTCTCTAGGATTATGAAATCAGCAGGGATGTAGTAGTCTTCAACCTTTACCAAGACATCCTCTACAAGTCCATAAGCCTGTTTCTTTGAATTGTCTGCCATCTCCAGTGAGATTTTTGCAGCTTGTACCTCAATGATCCCTAGCTTCTCCATTATAGAGAGAGGCATGAGGTTTATACTTGACCCTAGGTCACACAGAGCCTTCTCAAAGGTCATGGTGCCTATGGTACAAGGTATTGAGAACTTCTCAGGATCTTGTCTCTTCAGAGGTAATTTCTGCCTAGTCAAGTCATCCAGTTCTTTAGTGAGCAATGGAGGTTCATTCTCCCAAGTCTCATTACCAAATAACATGGCGTTTAGTTTCATGATTGCTCCAAGGTACTTAGCAACTTGCTCTTCAGTAACATCTTTATCCTCTTCAGAGGAAGAATACTCATTAGAGCTCATGAATGGTAGAAGTAAATTCAATAGAATCTCTATGGTCTCTGTGTGAGCCTCAGATTCTCATGGTTTCTCATTAGGGAACTCCATGGAGGCCAGTGGACATCCATTGAGGTCTTCCTCAGTGGAGATCACTGCCTCTTCCTCCTCTCCAGGTTCGGCCGTGTGGGTCATGTTGACGGCCTTGCACTCTCCTTTTGGATTCTCTTCTGTATTGCTTGGAAGAGTACTAGGAGGGAGTTCAGTAACTTTCTTACTCAGCTGACCTACTTGTGCCTCCAAATTTCTAATGGAGGACCTTGTTTTAGTCATGAAACTTTGAGTGATTTTAATTAGATCAGAGACTACAGTTGCTAAGTCAGAGTGGCTTTGCTTAGAATTCTCTGTCTGTTGCTGAGAAGATGATGGAAAATGCTTGTTATTGCTAAACCTGTTTCTTCCACCATTATTGTTATTGAAGCCTTGTTGAGGCCTCTGTTGGTCCTTCCATGAGAGATTTGGATGATTTCTCCATGAAGGATTGTAAGTGTTTCCATAGGAATCTCCCATGTAATTCACCTCTTCCATTGCTGGGTTCTCAGGATCATAAGTTTCTTCTTCAAATGAAACTTCTTTGGTACTGCCTGTTGCTGCTTGCATTCCAGACAGACTCTGAGAAATCATATTGACTTGTTGAGTCAATATTTTGTTCTGAGCCAGTATAGCATTCAGAGTATCAATCTCAAGAACTCCTTTCTTCTGACTTATCCCATTATTCATAGGGTTCCTTTCAGAAGTGTACATGAATTGGTTATTTGCAACCATTTCAATGAGTTTCTAAGCTTCTGCAGACGTCTTCTTCAGATGAAGAGATCCTCCAGCAGAGCTGTCCAATGACATCTTGGACAGTTCAGACAGACTATCATAGAAGATACCTATGATGCTCCATTCTGAAAGCATGTCAGAAGGACACCTTCTGATCAATTGCTTGTATCTTTCCCATGCTTCATAGAGGGATTCACATTCCTTCTGTCTGAAGGTTTGGACTTCCACTCTAAGCTTGCTCAATTTTTGAGGTGGAAAGAACTTTGCCAAGAAGGCATTAACTAGCTTTTCCCAAGAGTTCAGGCTTTCTTTAGGTTGTGAGTCCAACCATGTCCTAGCTCTGTCTCTTACAGCAAAAGGGAAGAGCATAAGTCTGTAAACCTCAGGATCAACCCCATTAGTCTTGACAGTGTCACAGATTTGTAAGAATTCAGCTAAGAACTGATGAGGATCTTCTAATGGAAGTCCATGAAACTTGCAATTCTGTTGCATTAGAGAAACTAATTGAGGCTTAAGCTCAAAATTGTTTGCTCCAATGGAAGGGATAGAGATGCTTCTCCCGTAGAAGTCAGGAGTAGGTGCAGTAAAGTCACCAAGAACCTTCCTTGCATTGTTGGTGTTTTCGACTGCCATGGCTTCTTCTTGTTTGAAAAGCTCTGTTAGGTCCTCTACAGAAAGTTGTACTTTAGCTTCTCTCAGCTTTCTCTTCAAGGTCCTTTCGGGTTCAGGATCAGCCTCAACCAGAATGTCTTTGTCCTTACTCCTGCTCATTTGAAAGAGATAAGAAGAAAGTATGGAATCATCTATGTCACAGTATAGAGATTCCTTGAGGTGTCAGAGGAAAAGAAAAATAGAAAGAGAAGAATTCGAACTTATCAAGAGGGGTAGAGTTCGAATTGTTGATAGTGGAGGAGTGTTAATCCATAAATAGAAGGATGTGAGAAGAGGGAAAGAATTTTTGAAATTAAAGTAAAAGATTTTGAAATAATTAAAAGAAATTTTGAAAATTTGGTAAAGGTTTTTCGAAAATTAAGATTGGGAAAGAAATTAAGTGATTTTTGAAAAAGATTTTGAAATTAGAAATCAAAAAGATATGATTGAAACTTAATTTTGAAAAAGATGTGATTGAAAAGATATGATTAAGAAGATATGATTGAAAATCAAATAGAAAAAGGAAAGTTTTAAAATTAAAGTTGATTACTTGACTAACAAGAAATTAGAAGATATGATTCTAGAATTAAAACTTTTGATCCTTTCTTAATAGGCAAGTAACAACTAGAAAATTTTGAATTGAATCACTAATTGTGGCAAGGATTTTCGAAAATAGTAATAAAAAAAATTGAAAAGAAATTGATTTTGAAAAGATATGATTTGAAAAAAAAAATTGATTTTGAAAAATTATGAATATTTGAAAAAGATTTGAATTAAAAACAAAATCTTCCCTCTAGTGTCTTCCTGGCGTTAAACGCCCAGAATGGCATCCATTCTGGCGTTTAACTCCCAAAATCCTACCTTTTTGGGCATTTAACGCCCAGCCAGGTACCCTGGCTGGCGTTTAAATGCCAGTTTTCCTTCTTCACTGGGCGTTTTGAACGCCCAGCTTTTTCTGTGTAATTCCTCTGCTGAATGCTCTGAATCTTCAATTTTCTGTGTTATTGACTTGAAAAGACAATTAAAAAAAATTTTTTGAATTTTTAAATGATGAGAAACAATAATAAAAGAATGCAACTAAGATCAAATAAACAATGTATGCAAGACACCAAACTTAGAAGTTTGTATACTAAGGACTATAACAATTTGAAAATGCATATAGGAAACAACAAAAGACACAAAATAAGAGAAATTAAAGATCAGAGCACTGAAATCATCAAGAACAACTTGAAGATCAATGAAGAACATAATGCATATATTCGAAAAATGCAAGAAGAATAAAAACATGCAATTGACACCAAACTTAAAAATTGATATTAGACTCAAACAAGAAACATAAAATATTGTTTATTTTTATGGTTTTATAAATTTTTTTGTGATTTTGCGAAAATTGAGTGGAGAAGAAAGGGATTCAAAATTTTTAATAAGAGTTCCAGGAATCATTGCAATGCTAGTCTAAGACTCCGGTCCAGGAATTGGACATGGCTTACTAGCCAGCCAAGCTTTCAAAGAAAGCTCTGGTCCAAAACACTAAACATGGCCAATGGCCAGCCAAGCTTTAGTATATCATTGCTCACAACAGCAAAATTAATAGAAATCAACAAGCTCTTGTGATGATAAGTTGAAACCTCGGTCCAATAAGATTAGACATGGCTTCACAGCCAGCCAGACTTCAACAAATCATCATGAAACTCTAGAATTCATTCTTAAAAACTCTAAAGAACAAAATAAAAAAAATTTTTGTATTTTAAAAATTTTTCGAAAATAAAAAGTAAAATTACCTAATCTAAGCAACAAGATGAACCATCAGTTGTCCAAACTCGAACAATCCCCGGCAACGGCGCCAAAAACTTGGTGCACGAAATTGTGATCATCAACAATGGCACCAAAGACTTGGAGCTCTCAAACGTGAATCACACTTTGTCACAATTCCGCACAACTAACCAGCAAGTGCACTGGGTCGTCCAAGTAATACCTTACGTGAGTAAGGATCGATCCCACGGAGACTGTCGGCTTGAAGCAAGCTATGGTCATCTTGTAAATCTCAGTCAGGCAGATTCAAATGGTTATGGAGGATTAATAATTAAAAGATGAATAAAACATAAAATAAAGATAGAGATACTTATGTAATTCATTGGTGAGAATTTCAGATAAGCGTACGAAGATGCTTTGTTCCTCCTGAACCTCTGCTTTCCCATTGCCTTCTTCCAATCATTCATACTCCTTTCCATGGCAAGCATTATGTTGGGCATCACCGTTGTCAATGGCTACTTCCCGTCCTCTCAGTGAAAATGTTATACGCACGCTGTCACCGCACGGCTAATCATCTGTCGGTTCTCAATCATGTTGGAATAGGATCTATTGATCCATTTACGTCTGTCACACGCCCAACACTCGCGAGTTTGAAGCTCGTCACAGTCATCCCTTCCCAGATCCTACTCAGAATACCACAGACAAGATTTAGACGTTCCGGATTTCAGGAATGGCCGCCAATAATTCTAGCCTATACCACGAAGGTTCTAATCTTAGATTAGAAACCCAAGAGATACACATTCAAGCTTGTTTAAAAGGTCCAGGCATGGCTGAATGGCCAGCCCCCATAAAGGTCTAAGATAGCATAAGACTAATCAAAGATGAAAATACAATAGCAAAAGGTCCTATTTATAGAGAACTAGTAGCCTAGGGTTTACAGAAATAGGTAATTAATGCAGAAATCTTCTTCTGGGCCCACTTGGTGTGTGTTTGGGCTGAGCATTGAAGCTTTCATGTGTAGAGACTTTTCTTGGAGTTAAACGCCAGCTTTTGTGCCAGTTTGGGCGTTTAACTCCAGCTTTTGTGCCAGTTCTGGCGTTTTGACGCCAGAATTCTTAAGCTGATTTGGAATGCCTGTTTGGACCATCAAATCTCGAGCAAAGTATGGACTATTATATATTTCTGGAAAGCCTAGGATGTCTACTTTCCAACGCAATTGAGAGTGCGCTAATTGGGCTTTTGTATCTCCAGAAAATCCACTTCGAGTGCAGGGAGGTCAGAATCCAACAACATCTGCAATCCTTTTTCAGCCTCTGAATCATATTTTTGCTCAGATCCCTCAATTTCAGCCAGAAAATACCTAAAATCAAAGAAAAACACACAAACTCATAGTAAAGTCCAGAAATATGATTTTTATTTAAAAACTAATAAAAACATAATAAAAACTAACTAAAATATACTAAAAACATACTAAAAATAATGCCAAAAAGCGTATAAATTATCCGCTCATCAGTTGCCTCCCAACAAGTGCTTATTTACCATCACTAGCTTGATGGTTAGCTCCCTTAAGAAGGAAGATAGTCATAGAGGCTTAAATCCTCACCCCCCCTCACTGTAAACTTCTTCCCTGTGCTCTCATGGATCAGCTCAATATGCTCAAGCGACATGATCCTGTTCATAGTATGAGGTAGGACTAGACTTCTAGCAAACACCACTTTCATCCCAGGTTAGAAGTCTTCAGTGGAAATCTTCTTGTTCTTCCAGCCCTTAGGTACCTTCTTCTTGGTTTCTCCTCCCTCCTTGGTGGGTGGTGAATTTCCACCAAGGGAGGAGGCTTCAACATTGCACTCTGCATGCAAGTACTTCCTTTGTCAGGGGGTGGTGGAGGTTTAAAAACCTTAAAGACCATCCAATCCTCATGTAACCTCAGCACCAATTCACCTCTCTCAACATCTATCAGGGCTCTTCCAATGGCTAGAGTGGCCTTCCTAGGATGATAGATTCATTTGTATCCTCTCCCATGTCAAGTATCACAAAATCTGCAGGGAGGAATAGCTCTCTCATAAAACCCAATTTTATGGTTTATCTTGTGTTTAATTTGGTGGATTTTATCAACTTTTCTCATATTTAATCAATGAAATAGTATGCTTTTGTAATTCTCCCTAATTTGTGCTTAAGAGTGAAAATATGCTTTTTAGACCTTTAAATTGCTAATTTTAATTCACTTTAATTCCATTCGATGCCTTGATATGTTTGTTGAGTGATTTCAGGCTTATAAGACAAGGATTGGATGGAAGAAGTGAAAAGAAAAGCATACAAAGTGGAGAATTCATGAAAAAATGAGGATTTGCAGAATTCAAGGCCACGCGCACGTGTCACCCACGCGTACGCGCGAGGAGGAAATTTGCCAGTGACACACATGCATCATCCACGCGCACACGTGACGCTGGTCACGTGACCTCATTAAAGGCAACATGTTGGGGGCAATTTCTGAGCCATCCAGGCCCAAATCCAACTCGTTTATGAAGCTATTTGATGCAGAATTCAAAAGGGAACAAGAAGGAGCAATTAGATTAGCTTAGGATCATGTTTTAGGTAGTTTTCTAGAGAAGAAGCTCCCTTTTCTCTCTAGAATTAGGGTAGAATTAGGTTAATCTCTCTTAGATCTAGGGTTTAATTATTGCTTTCATCTAGTTTTCTTTACAATTTATTGTTCCTACATCCTTGTTCTCTTAATTTTACTTGTTAATTTTCCTTTTATGTTATTTTCATATTCATGCACTCTTGTTGGATTTGGATTTTTTATTAATGCAATTTAATGTTTTATGTTCCTTATTGTTTAATTGAGTTGTTATTCTTACTTTTCTTGTATTGGGTAGTTATAGAATTTACTATTTCTTGCAATTTACCATGCTTTCCTTTTATGCCTTCTAAGTGTTTGACAAAATACTTGGTTGGATGTTAGAATAGATTTTGAGCATTCTTACCTTGGAAAGAGAAATTAGGTGCTCTTGAGTCATTAATACCCAACTTATGTTGGTGATCTAGAGTTGTTAGTTAATATTATTTCCATTGACACTAATCTTTTGCTAATTCAATTAGTGAGTTGATTAGGACTTTTGGATTGAGATTAACTAGTCCTATTTGACTTTCTTCCTATGTTGAAGATGACATTGTACCTTCTTCCGATATTGAAGATGACTTAATAGGATTAGCTCTTGATAATTATCATTTTATGATTAATGATTAGGATAGAAAACCTAGATTCTCAATCCTTGCTATGAATGCCTCTTTTTAGTAATTGTTATCTTTAGTTGTTTGTTTTAATTTCTTGTCATTTAAATTTCTTGCACTTTTATCAACCCAACCCCTTGAACCTCATAACCAATAATTAGGCAATCGATTGTAATTCCTAGGGAGAACGACCCGGGACTAATACTCTCATTTATTTTTAATGGGTTAGACTTGTGACAACCCAAAAATTAAACTTTGATTGGACTTTATTTGTCAGTTTGGAACTATACTTGCAACGAAGCAATTTTTCTTTAACCGAGAAGAATTTCTAAGCCGACGGTAAGTCTCTATTAAGTTTTTGGTGCTGTTGCCAGGGAATTGCAATGTGTGCTTGTTATTGGTTATTGTTCATATGTAAATATTGTGAATAGTTTGATTTTTTCTTGTTGCTAGTTTTGGTTTAGGAGTTTGTTTTCTTTCTTTCTTAGTTTTTGTTTTTGTTTTCCCTTTTCTACTATGAATTCTCATCACTTTGGCTATGAGTTTGGTTCAAACTATGTTGTAGGAAATGGAAATGAAAGCTTCAATGGAGGTTTGCATCAAGGATTTGGAAATCAAAGGTGGGAGGAGCCTCAAGCATGTAGACAACCTTCTTGGCAACAACCTCCTCCGGTTTCTTATGGGTATAATCCAACTCCTAATGCTTACCAACTTAATGGATGTTGTGACCCTCATTATCCTCAACATAGCCCTCAACAACCCTACTCACAAGCCCCATACCACCATTCACCTCCATATGATCCTAACCCATGTCCACCATACCAACAACCATATGAACCATACATAGAGCCACCACCATTCCAATACCAATACTCCCAAGAACCACCATTTTCTTACATACCACCTCAAGACTTTCACCAATTTGAACTACCTTCTAACTACAATACCTTTCCCTCAAATAATGAATCCTCTCTTCCACCACCTCATTCATTTGATAAAATTCTCCATACCTTCATGCAAGAATAACAAAGAGACGTTAGCTTTTATATCCAGAAGCAAGAAGAGGAGCAAAAGGAGATAAAGAAGCTAGAAATCATTGTGGCTGCCATGATTGAAGTCGTTAACCACATGGCCCCCACCTAAGCTCATGCAACCAAAGTACTGCCATTGACGAATGTGGAGGATCAACCAAGGAGCATGGTGAGAAAGTGAACTTGGAGTTTCAAGGTGAAGAAGAGGAGTTGAGGCAAGAAGTACAATAAGAGGAGGAAGTCGAGATTGTTGAAGAAGAGGAAGAAGTGGTCGAATATTTAGGAGATGTTGAATGCCCTTGGGAATCTCAATTTGAAGAGCCTTCTTCCATGGAGTTTGAAAGTGATGTTAAGAAGGATAGTGCATAACCTCCATGACATATTGTGATTGAAGAATTGGAAGAGATGGTACAAGCAACAAGTCCTCCCAACTATGATGATTTTACATCAACATATAATCCTTTTGAGCTTGAAGAATCCTTCCCCATTGAATTTGAAGTTGATGTTGTGGTAGATTTTACTCAACCTCCAAGATATGATTTGAGTGATGGGGAGGAGCTAGAAAAAATTGGTGAGGAAGCATTTGAACTTGAGGAAGCTTGGCAAGAGGTAGAGTTTAAAGCATCTTGTCAAGTGGTGGAAGCCTTTCAAAGAGGACGGACGGGAGTAAAAATTGCCATATCAAGACTATTGGAAGCATCTCTCCCTAGGTCACTATCATCTATTACATCATTCAAGTGGGTAAATATCTCATCTCTTAGCTTTCTCATTCCACTTGAATATGGTTTGTTAGAAATGGATGGTCAACTTAGGATGCTTTGTGGGTTAAAGAGTATAAGAGAGATGATAGTGGCTGGCATCATAATTCTTAGTTCATTATGGTTGGAAGCTCAAAGTTTAGGAGCAAGGATTGGTGTGCTACTCAATTGATTGGATCTAGGAGGATGTTTGGGTGCTTATATGAGAATTCTATGTGCATATCACCCAGATGGAACTATGATGATCAACTTGAAGACGGGTGTAAAAACAAGGTTTGGGATCCCGGATTACAAGATGTGGATCAATTTTGGTAGCTCCAAGCTTGTGAAGAACTCCATCAAGGCTTGATGCAAATGATTTGGAATATTAGAGCTTATTAGAGATTCAACCATTGGTGGAAGTTCAAGGATGAATTCAAGCACAAGCCTCCTTGATGAGAGCTCCCCATAAGTCTAACTTAAGGACAATAAATAAAAGTGCTAGGTGGGAGACACCCTACCATGGTAACATCTTTTCACTTTTTTCTTTTGTATATACTGGTAAAATAAGTTTAATTTCATGTTTAGCTTAGTTTGTTGAGTTTATTTAGGAGTCTAGTATGTCAAATAAGGTTTGATGATGTTTTGGTAGCTGTTTGGATGTTTGGAATGCTTGGTTTGGTGCTAGAACTTAGAAAATTTTAAAAAATAGAGCACCCAGTCACGCGTACGCGTGATTGCAAAAATTCCAACCTCCCACGCGTACGCGTCACTTAGGCGTACGCGTGATCCCCCAAAATTTCCAGGTGCAGTATTAAAACCAGAGAGTTGTGCGCGTAGAGTGCGAGAATTGTGCGTCGAGCACAAATTCCTTCCAAGCGTACGCGTGACCTACGCGTACGCGTCACCCTCTGTTTTGTGCCTTCCACACCTGCGCGTCCTCGATGCGTACGCGTCGCATTCCATTTCTGCCATGCACGCATACGCGTGACATGACGCGTACGCGTGACCCCCTGCCCTATTTCACTCTCTTCTTTTCTTCTCTTCTATCCACTTCTCTTCTTTTTTATCTTCTCCTCTTTTCTTTCCCTTCTTCAACCATCATCCAACACTATCAACCACCATCTAACACCTTCTCTTTGTGTTAGTTAGTTAGTTAGTTGTCTTAATTTTTGTTTTAGGCGATAAGTGCTGGATTATTAATTTTGTTTGTTGTTTATTACTGCTTATTATTAACTTGATGCTATTTTAGCATAATTTTTTTTATATTCATTGTTGGATCTCTTTATTGAGGCTACATAGTGTTACTTGGTTTTGAATTCTTCATGCTTAATTTTGTGCATACCAAGTACTCACAACATTGCCTTCAAGCTTTATAAATCTTTTGAATTGCATGTTGTAGCTATCCACTATGTAATTTGAATTCACTATCTATTGTTAGGCAATTGTGTATAATCAATGCATTTTTTGTTAGGAGATGCTTGTTTATGATTGATTTTTATTTACATCACCTATTTCATGCATTGAGATTTGTGAGATTGTGAAATTGGATCATAAGCTCACCTAATGACATATTTTTGAGCTTTCTAAGCTTTGTGGACCATGCTTGCTTTGTGATTGATTTTCGACTTATATCTCTCTTTGAATAAATTGCATGGCAACCATGCTTCCCACTTTATGTCAATTAGGTGATGCAAAATCAAATTCAAAATGTGTCATTGATTGGTGTGTGAGTTCTATACTTTCTTTGTTGCATTGAATTCTCTTGCACATCAACTAATGCCCATTCAATATCCATTTCACAATTGCTTGATTATTTGCTTGAGTACTTTCATGCTTCTTTATTGCTTGTTTTCTTGTCTTAACCTACAAGTTTTCTTTGAAGTATTTTGAGCACACTAGAATGAGTGAAGTGTATGCTTTCTTTTCTGTAATTGTGACATAGCTCTTTATGCTAGTGTGTGTGTTCTAACCCGCGCGCAACTCAGAACTCACACATTATTCTCCTTAATGTCACAAACTGAGTCACTCACTTCATTTTAATGATTCTTACCTTATTCTAACAATCTATGCTTCCTTGTTTGTGCATTTACCTGTCTTATTATATCCTGTTTCCTATGGCTCAAGATGATTTGTCATAAGCAAAAATGGAAGCAGAAGAAAGAACATGCAACAACCGGTTGATCCACCAGCTGAAGGTGGCAATCCAGAAGTCGTAGTGCCCCCTTACTCATCTTTGAATGCACCGATGACGGTGCAAACTTTTAAGTGTGCGGAGGTTGTCCGACTGATCGGGCGTTTTTAGGTGACAAATTTCTAATCCCAACACTCTCGCGTTTCATTACTAGGTCTTTTAGAATTTTTAGTTGCATTTTCTTAGTTTTCATATATATATATATATAATAAGCTTAGTCAAAATAATGAAATCTTCCAAGAAAATTTTATCTATAGGGCACCTTCAATTGATTTGAAAAAAAAATTCATGGAACTTGCTTAAATTATATATTGTGGAACATGTTTTTGAGTTAAGAACACATAATCATGTGAGTTTTTGAGCCCAATTGTGTGGTTACATCATATAACCACTATTTTCATTCTTGTGTGTATTATTCTTTTTCTATGATTGTAATCTTTGATTTATTTGATTCTTTATGTCCATTATTTTGTGTATGAATGCATTTATATGATTGAGGCCTTCATTTCATTAAGCTCACTTACCCAAATGGCCTTACCTTTTATCTACCATTGTTAGCCAACTTTCAGCCTATTTTAATTCCATTTTGTTCTTAATTTTAGCACATTACAAGCCTTAAAGTGAAAAATAATAAATGTCCCTTGTTTGGATCTTTGATTAGCTTAGGCTAGTGATGATCATGAGATTCACTATATCATTATAATGAACCCATCTTTGGCAAGTATACCAAATTATCATCAGGTAATAACTCACTATGAGTGAGATCAAATCCCACAGAGATTGATTGATTGAACAACTTTAGTTACTGGGTGATTTAGTCAAGCTAATTAAGAAGAATTGTTGAGTGCAGAATTCTAAATAGCAGAATTATAAATGACTTAAAGATAAAGGAAAGCAATAAAATGTAGAAATGTAAAGAACATGAAAGTAAATTGCAGAAACCTAAATGACTGAATTGTAAATGGGGAATGGGTTGATGGCAGAAATTAAAGAAAGTTATAAAGAATAGGGAAGATAAGGATAGGGAAGATTCATTGGAGTTGGGAGATTAGCTACTCATAGCTTAGAGAAAAGTACAAGAGATGGAAGAAGATGAAGTGAAATAAGTGCAAAAGTAAAAGTCTCAAGATAACAACCAACAACCCCTTTTCAGTACTCTCAAGGGGTATTTATACTACTCATATTGCTAGAAATGAAAATTACAAAAGGAAAAAAAATTACAATTGAAAACTAAAGAGAAAAATCATTAAGTTGAGACATGTGTCTGGCGTGTGAGCGGCGTGTGAGTGGCGTGCCACGCCAAGCTCCCAAGTGGCATGCCCCATTTGTGCAGCTGATTTGGCGTGCCACGCCCATAACTCAAGTGGCACGTCCTTAGTGATATCTTCCTTCTTCCTTTCTCGTAAGTAGAACTGGCGTGCCACGCCCTCAGCAAAGTCCTCATTCTCCTCTTTTGGAAAGTGTAACTGGCGTGCCACGCCCAGCAGTGGCATGCCACGCCATTGTTAAACTCTTCATCCTTCATCTCTGGTTACTTGTACTGGCATGCCACGGCTTCAATAAGGTCTTCAATCTCTTCTCTAGAGGGTTGATGCCAAAGCATCTTAGGCGAGTTTCACTAGCATTTTTTTGTTAGTTTTAGTTGTTTTATGCACTTTCTTGAGCTTAAAGTAACCAAGAATGGTTAAATGAATAACAAAGCAATGAACCATCCAAACAGTATGATTTTTATGCAAATTTCATGAGTTTTTAGTTATATTACTTGAATACTATGAATGGAAGATTCTCATGAAAATTTGCAAGACTTTGATGCAGTTGTTTGGATGATTTCAGGGAAGAAGAGGCTAGGCAAGGAAGCAACAAGTGACCCTCCAGGGCTGCCTTCTTCCATTTCCACATTTAAGCTTCAGTTTAACCTTAAACTGAAGCTTAAACGTGCTTCCACAAAAGGCATCACTGGAAGTGTCTGGCGTTTAAGCTGCAGTTTAAGCTTAAACTGCAACTTAAACGCCACTATTAGAAAAGGTTTCTGGGCCAAAAATATTGCAGTTTAAGTTAGCATTTGAGCACAAACATTAACTTAAACTTACTCTGGTATGAAACCCAATTGAATATCATGGTTTATGGATTGGGCCTGAAGGATTGATGAGTCTGGAATTTCAATTTGTTGAGTCATGTGTCATTACTTGTTTATCACTAAGTCTGCTCAATGAATGTTACAGAATTGGATCACAGCCTCATCAGGATTATGGACCATAAACCCAAAGCAAAAGGAAATCAGGGAAAAGCCTCAAAGCCCAAGAAACACAACAGAAGCTCAATTTAGAAAGTGTATAAATAGGATAGAATTTAAGTTAGAGGGACTACTTTTTTTTACCTTTTCATTTTTGGGAAGTTTTCATACCTTTGTAATTGAATTCAGAGCTATGACTCACTAAACCCCCTTTCATTGGGTTAGGGAACTCTATTGTAATTCAATGAATCAATAATAGTTTATCTTCTTCTTCAATCTTTTCTCTTGAATTTTGTTAGAAAGCTTCTCGATCTAATTCCATTGGGTAGTTGTCTTGGGAAAGAAACTACCCATAATTGGAATCCTTCAGAACCTTGGGAAAGGAATGGAGGGTTGAACTGGCGTGCCACGCCCTTAATGGTGCATGATCATTCTCCTCTGGTCCAGTAAGCTGGCGTGCCATGCCCAAGACTCAAGTGGCACGCCCATGATGCGAACAAGTTTGGCGTGCCATGCCCCATACACCAAGTGGCACGCCCATTGATTCTTTGACTTGGCGTGCCACGCCTTAAGTCTCAAGTGGCACGCCTTCGACCTAGCGTGGCACGCCCATTATAGAGGATAAGGTTAGCGTGCCATGCCTAGCTTGGCGTGCCACGCCCTTTTGTCTCTTTCTTGAGTTTAACATCAGGACATGCTTAGTTTAAGTGTGGGGAGGTCTGATAAACCCCAATTTTGTGGTTTATCTTGTGTTGAATTTGGTGGGTTTTATCAACTTTTCTCACATTTATTCAATGAAATAGCATGCTTTTGTAATTCTCCTTAATTTGTGCTTAAGAGTGAAAACATGCTTTTTAGACTTTTAAATTGCTAATTTTAATTCACTTTAATTCCATTCGATGCCTTGATATGTTTTTTGAGTGATTTCAGGCTTATAAGGCAAGGATTGGATGGAAAAGTGAAGAAGAAAGCATGCAAAGTGGAGAATTCATGAAGAAATGAGGATTTGCAGAATTCAAGGCCACGCGCAAGCGTCACCCATGCGTACGCGTGAAGAGAAAATTTGCCAACGACACGCACGCGTCGTCCATGCACACGCGTGACACTGGTCATGTGACCTTATTAAAGGCAACCCGCTCGGGGCAATTTCTGAGCCATCCAGGCCCAAATCCAACTCATTTCTGAAGCTATTTGATGAAAAATTCAAGAGGGAACAAGGAGGTGCAATTAGATTAGCTTAGGATCATGCTTTAGGTAGTTTTCTAGAGAGAGAAGCTCCATCTTCTCTCTAGAATTAGGGTAGAATTAGGTTAATCTCTCTTAGATCTAGGGTTTAATTTTTGCTTTCATCTAGTTTTCTTTACAATTTCTTGTTCCTACATCCTTGTTCTCTTAATTTTTTACTTGTTAATTTTCCTTTAATGTTCTTTTCATGTTCATGCACTCTTATTGGATTTGGATTTTCTATTAATTCAATTTGATGTTTCATGTTTCTTATTGTTTAATTGAATTATTATTCTTACTTTTCTTGCATTGGGTAGTTGTAGAATTTACTATTTCTTGCAATTTACCATGCTTTCCTTTTATGCCTTCCAAGTGTTTGACAAAATGCTTGGTTGGATGTTAGAATAGATTTTAAGTATTCTTGGCTTGGAAAGAGAAATTAGGTGCTCTTGAGTCATTAATACCCAACTTATGTTGGTAATCTAGAGTTGTTAGTTAATATTGTTTTCATTGACGCTAATCTTTTGCTAATTTAATTAGTGAGTTGATTAGGACTTTTGGATTGAGATTAACTAGTCCTATTTGACTTTCTTCCTATGTTGAAGATGATATTGTACCTTCTTCCGATGTTGAAGATGACTTAATAGGATTAGCTCTTGATAATTATCGTTTTATGATTAATGATAAGGAGAGAAAACCTAGATTCTCAATCCTTGTCATGAATGCCTCTTTTTAGTAATTGTTATCTTTAGTTGTTTGTTTTAATTTCTTGTCATTTAAATTTCTTGCACTTTTATCAACCCAACCCTTTGAACCTCATAACCAAAAATTAGGCACTCGATTGTAATTTCTAGAGAGAATGACCCGAGACTAATACTCTCGGTTATTTTTATTGGGTTGGACTTGTGAGAACCAAAAAATTAAACTTTGATTGAGTGTTATCTGTTGGTTTGGAACTATACTTGCAACGAAGTGATTCCTCTTACCGAGAAGAAATTCTAAGCCAACGATAACGCTCTCATATCACTCTCCAACCTTGACCAGTATGTTCTCCACTAGCCCATATGCCTGCCTCAGAGACTTGTCAGCCATCTCCAATGCTATCATTGTAGGTTGTGCCTCTCGAATTTACAGCTTTCGCATCATAGACAATGGCATCAGATTGATACTTGAGCCAAGATCATACAGGGCTTTGTCAAAAGTAATATTTCCAATAGTACATGAAATCTGAAAGCTCCTTGGGTCTGGCATCTTCCTTGGCAGCTTATTCTGAATTAGTGTACTACACTCCTTAGTTAGGACCACTGTTTCATCTCCCTTTAAGGCCTTCTTTTCAGAGAGTAGGCTTTTTATACAGGATATATAGGGAGGCATCTTCTCTAACACCTTAGTAAAAGGAATATTGATATGCAACTTTTTAAAGATTTCCAAGAACTGAGATAACTGCTCATCCTTGGTCTCCTTTTGAAGCTTCTGAGAGTGTGGTACTTCAGACTCTTGTGCCACCAGTAGGGTGTGTAATAGTGTGCTTCTAGCCTCTTCTTGAGCATTTTCTTCCTTTAATTCCTTGGCAACATACACCTCCTTAGATTCGGCCTCCTTGGTCATGGTGAGAGCTTTGCACTCTTCTCTTGGATTTACTTCTGTGTCACTGGGAAAAGTGAGGGGTCTTTGAAGTCGCTGAGGGTATGGCAATTTTGGCTTTGAAGGATTGTTTGGATGCCTAGGAAGGACGTGCTCTTCCTTGTCTTTTGCCTTTTCTGGAGACTCTTGTTCAACTAGCTCCTCGCTAACCTTTGCCTCTGAACTTGCTACTTTACCACTTCTCAAGTGAATGGCCTTGCACTCCTCTCTGTAATTGGAGATCATATTAATTAGTGCAAGTTGCTCTGATATTCTTTGGTCCATTCGTATCTCCTGTTCTCTAAATGAGGTTCGGACTTCCTATACAAATCTTTGTTGGCTTTTTGCGAGTTCTACAACAATGGAATCCAAGTCAAGGGTTCTCTGGATTTTTGCAACTAAGCTCTTCATGCTATTCAATTGTTGGGTGAGAAGACTCATCTGTTAAACCATGAGCTTGTTCTGAGTAAGAATTGCATCTGCAGTATCCACTTCCATAACTCCTTTCCTCACTGAAGTCCTCTCAGATGAGTATAAGTATTGGTTATTAACAACCATCTCAATGAGTTTGTTGGCCTCAAATGTCTCTTAATGTGTAAGGAGCCACCTGCAAAATTATCCAGAGACATCCTGGCCATGTTAGAGAGTCCTTCATAGAAGATGTCTATCTTGACCCAATCTGTGAACATTTCAATGGGACATCTTCTGAGCATTAGCTTGTACCTCTCCCAAGCATCGTAGATGGACTCGCTCTCTCCCTGCCTAAAGGTCTGAATATCTATCCTCAGCTTAGTTAACCTTCTCGGGGGAAAATACTTATTCAGATACTTATTGACCACTTTACTCCAGGTGTTCAAACTCTCCTTGGGTTGAGTATCCAACCAGTCCTTTGCTTGATCTCTCACAGCAAATGGGAAGAGTATCAACTTGTAGACTTCAGGATCTACTCCATTGGTCTTTACAGTATCACAAATCTACAGAAAGTCAGAGATGAATTTATTGGGGTCTTCCTATGGAAGTACATGAAACTGGCAATTTTATTGCACTAAGAAGATCAACTGTGGCTTGAGCTCAAAATTATCTGCTCTAATAGGAGGTACACTAATGTTCCTTCCATAGAAATCAGGAGTGGGAGGGTGTAAGAGCCCAGGGTTCTTCTAAGTTGTTCATTCTCATTTGGATCCATAGTGAACTCTCCCTGTTCCTGCATATACAAACAAGAGACAAAGAAAAATAGGAGTCTCTATGTCAAATTCTAGAGAGCTCCTAGTGAGATATCCAAAAAAATAAGAAATAAAATAAATTAAAACAAGCTATTACACTAAAAAATTCGAAAATAAGAATGAGAAACTAAACTAAAATTTTCGAAAAAATTAAAAAGGGGAAAACACTAAAAGATACCAAACTTAAAATAAAAAAATTGAGGGAAAATAAGCAATACTAATTTTCAAAATTTAAAGGAAAAATACTAAAGGGCCACCAAACTTAAAATTTGAAATTAAAGGGAAATAAACAAGACAATTCGAAAATAAAGAAAAATAAATAAAAGAGAAATAAAAAATTAAAAAGGAAAATTAAATAAACAAAAACTAATGAAAATACCTAATCTAAGCAACAAGACAACTGGTAGTTGTCAGTTATGAACAATCCCCGACAACGGCACCAAAATCTTGGTGCGCGAAATTAGAACTCGCACAACTTAACCGGCAAGTGCACCGAATCATCCAAGTAATACCTCATGTGAGTGAGGGTCGATCCCATGAGGATTGTCGGACTAAGCAAGCAATGGTTATCCTGTTGGACTTAGTCAGGTAAACAGTAAAAGTGGTTGTTGTTGAAAACGCATAAATAAAGAAAGTAAAGGAGGTAATTAAAGGTTTGATGTAAAACCAATATAAAAAAATAGTTAAGATCTCGGAGATGTTTATCTTTCCGAATTAAAACTTCTTACTAACTATTTTAATAATGAATGATTCATTCTATGACAAACTGTAAGTGATTAAACCCTAATCCCTTAGTGATTTAATCTCCTCTAATTCTCATCAAACGCCACTCCCGTGGCCATTCAATTCGGACCGGAGGGTGAACTTCAGAAAACTAGTTTATACCACAAAGGCCCTAATCATCCCAATCCCGACTGAACAGATGTTGTATATCCCCATCAGATTGTGTGATTAGCCATCTAGGAGGCGTGTTCTCAGGCTGTAGTTCAAGGTAGATAACTCTCCCGAGAATCACAAGAACTCATATAGAAAAAGGGTCATACTCCCGTTCCATCCATTTTCATAAGATTAAGAAAAAAAACAACACCTTAGAATTGAATTAAACATATATTAAAATAGAAGAATAATAATCCTAATCCATAGAAATAAACAGAGCTCCTAACCTTAACCAGAAGGTTTAGTTGCTCATAACTTACAGAGAAAATAGAGTTCTGAAAAGTGTGGAAGGAAGAAGATCCTAAACCTAATTGATCTTTTCCTTTAAATACTAACCTAATAATAAATGCTAGAGCTAAAAGATATTATTTGTAATTAAAAATTGCAAAAAGAAAATAAAATCGGCTAAGAAGTGCTAAATCCACTTGAGAGGCCCAAAGAGGAGTGATTCGAGCTGCTGCTGGCGTTTAACGCCAATAATGGGTGTTAAATGCCCTAAAGGGAGTTAAAATTCGTGTATGCTGAGGTACCCTGTTGGCGTGGAACGCCGGCTAGGCGTTCAGTGCCAGCAGGGGAAAGTTTCTGGTGCTGGTTTTGTCCCTCTTGGGCGCTAAACGCCAGGCTCGGCGTTTAGCGCCAAATATGACAGTGATTCCAAAAGAAAAGTATAGACTATTATATATCGTTGGAAAGCTCTAGACATTGGCTTTCTAACGCCGTTAAAATTACATCAATTGGACCTCTATAGATTAAGTTACGCTCATGAGAATGAAAGGAGATCAGAGTTGACAACATCTACTATCCTTTCTTTGTCTTTGCACAAAACTCTGCCAAATTCACCATAATTTCACCTGAAGTTATAAAAATACCAAAACAACTCAAAGTAGTATCCAACGAGAATTTTTCACTAAAATATAATAAAACTTAATAATATCTAACTAAACACAACTGCAAAATGCTATGAAAAAGGGTATAAAATATTCACTTATCATCTTCTCATTACCAAGCGAGGAGTAATGTTCATCAAGAAGAATAACCAATCTCTAACAAGATGAAGAGCAAGACAAAGTGTTCAGTAATTGCTCTTGATGCATTTTTGCATACAGAAGGAGTAGAAGCAAAAAGAGAAGAGAAAGATGACTTTAAGTCAATTGGTGAGGATGCTAGAGCTACTTAAAAAGAACCAGCTAACTTAACAAAATCAAAAAATAACTTAAAGCGTCAATTAATGACTCTTGTTGATTTTTTGGGTGAACAAGGAATTCATGTGGAAAGAGAAGAGGAACATATTGAAGTTCCAACTACTAAGGATGCTAGATCTAGGTCATCCCTGAATGATGGAGAAAATGTTTATATCCCCGTCAGAATGATTATGTTGGTGAACATGAAAATGACAATTTTGATGTGGAAGGAGACCAAATTATGAAAAATGCTCATGTAGAAGGTGATGCAATTATGTTTGTTGCTATTTGGCTTTTGGCTATTTATAATGTGAATTCATGTATGTGTTTTAGTTGTTGTTTTTTGTTTTAATTTGTATAACTTGTCAATTTTTTAATTTAGATACGTCAAAGGTTAGAAAGACTCGCGGAGAAACAAGATGCCTAAAGATTTATGCAAGAACTTGGGAAGAAAAGGAGGAAGTGACTTTTGATAGTGGATGTAATAACCCGTATTTTTGAAACTTCTATTATAGATTATTTACGATTTATTTTTTTAATCTTAACTTATTATTTTTAGAAGACTATTTCATTAAAAATAACTACATAAATTTTATGAATATTGAAGTTTAAATTTATTATGATTGATTCTATTAGTTTGAACTATTTATTAAAAATTATTTTAATAGGCAAAATTAAATTGATTTTATAATTATTATCATTTGAGTTTGGATTAATTAAGATTATTATATAATTTTTCTATAATAAGATATTTTACATAATTGAAACTATAATTTTAGTAATCTAGTAATAATGAATATTTTATAATTTAATTTGTGTAATTAATATTTGAAGTTCGAAATCTGCCGATATAAATAAGTGTTGGTACTCTTTGATAAACTTAGATTTGCTAAAGCTTCATCATATATTTTTATTCTTTATAATCATTATGTTACTAATGTCATTTATATTAGTAACTCATATATATTTATCTCCATATATATTATTATTTGTGTTTTAATATATCTATCTTTTGTAATGATCCATTTAAGATATTTCTAATTTGAATCACTGACTCAATAGCTTAATAACACGACACACAACCTTAAACATAACACACGCCCCCACTAATTACATCCTTATCTTAATCTTATTTCCTTATCTTCTTCTCTTGTCACCGAACCAAGAAAATAAAAAGAAAGAGAGAGACCGAGAGAGATTTCCATGGAAACATAAATCTTTTCGAGCTTGATTTATTGAGTTATGTAACTCCCATAAAAAATATAAACCAATTAAAGTGTTCATCTTTTCTTCCTCTACCAAATGACACTGGTCTTCATGGAAGGAAACAAAAGGTAAAGCCGCTGTCCCTCCATGTATTGTTCGGCCAAGTGGGAGCTTGGTGGAGTAGCTGATTTTTGATGTTTTCTTCTTGAATTTCTTGGTCAGAAACCTTACTTGGTGCATTGATTTTGTCGGAAGCAACAAGATGTAAGGTTGGGTAATTTTAATGTGAATTAAATGTGTTCTTGAAGTATGATTGTTGATTGGATGTTTGTACCTTGAAATTGCATAATTTTATGCTTGAATTTTGATAGAACTTTGTTGATTTGATGACTTTATGTTTCGTTTTCAAGGAGACAACCCAAAACCAAACTGTTGAGTTGTGTATTTGGGGCTGTTTTCAAGCTTTATTGTTGAGAAATTTGATGTGGTTTGGTGGTTGAAAAGTTAAACTAAAAGCTGATGCATGAGCCTCTCTAGTTGTTTTTAGTTATTATTTCTTTGAATAAAGTTAGTAACCTCTTGTTTTTATTAAGATTTCATGCTTTTAATCAATGTTTTTTTGAGCTTCTTTCTTTAAACAAAGTTAGTGATTTCCTTATTCTAATTGAGGTTTTTTTGCTTTAATCAATGTTTCTTGGAGTTGCTTTGTACTTTGATATATTTAGAGGGTTGTTGAAAGATTTTAGACAATAATAAAGGAGGAGATGGACAATTAAAGAAGTCTATGGGAGAATCAATAAAGGTGGAAAGCAAGAGGAAGTAACCTCCTAGGGGAGTAAGAGATGGAAACAAGCCCAGGGAAGTTCAAAGAGAAATTGCAACCTTGACTTCTTTATACTTCAAAAATTATAACTTGAGCTACAGAGGTCTAAATGAAGCAATTTTAGTGGCATTAGAAAGCCAACTTCTAGAATTTTCCAACGATATATAATACTCTATAGTGAACGTTGGGTCTGAAGGTGTAAATTACCATTATTTGCCGTGGAAAAAATCACCGCGAAAGAGATGGCTTGTTGCACACCAAGACTGGCCTCTTCTTACTCCAACGAGCATAACTTGAGCTATTGGGATTCAAACAAATCTCTTCCAGTGATGTTAGAAAGATAAAATTCAGAGCTTTCCATCGATATATAATAGTTTGGCCAAATTATGCATAAAAGTGGGTGTGCAACACGCCAAGGAAGGAGCGTGCCACATGCCCAAAAACAAACCTCCTAGGGCTACCTTTTAGTAGCGTGAAACACGCCAGGCTCAAGGAGTGTGTCATTTTGACATGCCTTCGAAGAAGAAATCCAAGGCCAAGCGGGCGTGCAACACGCCAAGCATGGGGGAGTGCCACACGCCCAGAATTTTTCTCCCAATGGTGAGATTGGAGTTGGCGTGCAACACGTCGAGCAAGTGGGGTGTCACATGCCCAGTAAGGAAGACAATGAAGAAGCTGGCATGCCACGCGCCAAGGCAAGTGTGTGGCACGCTGGGCTAACTTTCTAGAATCTCAAACTCACGGCAATTCAAGCTTGAAGTTGGCATGCAATACGCCAAGGAAGTGGCATGTCACACGCCCAGGAAAGGAAGCTCAAATTGGAGATCAAAGTTGGCGTGCAACACGCAAAGGAGGTGGCGTGTTACACGCCTAAAAGTTGACTCCCAGGAGTGCATAGTTCATGGAGTGCAACATGCCAGGCTTAAGGGGCGTGTCATTTTGACACGCCTTCGAAGGAGAATTCCAAGTCAAGATTGGCGTACAACACGCTAAGCTTTGGGCATGCCACATGCCAGAAATGGTGCTCCCAAGGGGAACAAAAAAATTTGCATGCAACACACCAAACTATGGGCGTGCCACACGCTAGGAAAGAGGCTCTAGGGGTGCCGAAATCGGTGGTGTGCAACACCCCAATAATGGGGCGTGCCACACGCCCTAAGGCCCAAGATCACAATACTCAAAGAAGGCTCTCCTCAAGCCCACATTGAATCACCAAGTCAAGGATTGAATCATCAAGTCATGGACCTGAATCACTAGAAGAATTGAACATTAATTGCGGAAGATTTGATTTTTTTTTTAATGAAGTTTGCATTTATTTCTTAGGTTTTGTTTTTAGGTTTAGTATATAAGGAATCCTGAAAACTTGCTTCAAGACCTTTTGGCCAATTTTCATTCTGGGTTTTTTATTTTGAAGCTTTAGCATGAGTAATTATTCTTCTCGGTTAAGGTTAGGAGATTTGTTTATTCTAATGGACTAATGTTATAGCTTTTCTACCTTTGAATAATGCATTGATGTTTTCTTAAGAAAGAGTTTTTGTTCTTCATCTAAAGGATTTGAATGTGTTGGAAAACAATTCTAATCTAACTTAAATTCTCTTAATATCTTGGAAAAGTTAATTATTTGAATTAAGCTTGAAGACTCCTCTTTATTCTTAGGTTTTGAATTTGGACTTGATAAGTGACATCGAATCAACCAAGTTTAGTTCTTGATGATTGTATGGTTTTTAAATTAATGAGTGTTCTTAACCTCTTATCACGATCAATTAATCAAGGAAATGATAATTTATTAGGATTAGAGAAATTGAATTATCAAGGAATTAGAGTTTGATTATTTATTATTTGCCATAGATACATCTTTGCATAATCAAGGTGAAGAGTGAAAAGCATTTCTGAAAGCCTTAATATCTCTGAAACCTTAACTCTTTTGAATCATATTACTTTCTGAATTATTTATGACTTACTTTTGTTTTATTCTGTGTTTTTGTGCAAATTTACATTGAAACTCTATTTTCTGATTGTCTGACTAGAATAATTAACTGACTATTGTTTGTTTAGTTCGTTAATCCTCGTGGGAATGATAACCCACTCTCGTTGTATTACTTGGTACGACTCGATACACTTGTCATCGTTTGTGGTTTTATAAAATCCGCATCAAGTTTTTGGCGCCGTTGCTGGGGATTATCTGTGATTAACAACTACCAATTAATTGATTACCTAAATTAGACTCTTTTTTTCTTTTTATTTATTTTTAGCTATTTACCTCATTGGGAATTTCCTTCACTGTGACGTAGGAAATTCCAATTTTTCCTCTTGTTGATTGTGTGTGTATGCAGGACAATCAAGAAGAAGAACCTCTTCTATACGACTTTGAATTTGAAAGGACTCTTTGGCGACAAAGAATGAAAGTTAGGGACTAGAGAATTGAAGAAGATATTGAAGAAGAATTAGAGAGCAATATGGCAAACAATGTCAACAACAATCTTAATATCCCCCAACCTAGGAGGACTCTTGGGTCTTTCACTACTCTCGATCCTGGGAGTTGTGGAAGTAGCATTGTCACACTTACTGTGAAAACCAACAACTTTGAGTTGAAGTCTCAACTTACCGTGTTTGTCCAACAAAACTGTCAATTTAATGGAAGTCCTTAAAAAGACTCCAATTTGTTCATCATTAGTTTCCTGCAAATCTGTGATGCAGTAAAGACTAATGGAGTCCCTATTAATGTTTATCGGTTGTTGTTGTTCTCATTTGCTGTGAGGGACCGGGTCAAGCAATGGCTTGAAACACAATCCAAGAAAAGTATAGCAACCTAAAATGATTTGGTCAGAAAGTTCTTAACCAAATTCTTCCCACCTCAAAGGTTGACAAAGGTGAGAATGGACATTCAGACCTTTAGACAACTAGATAGAGAGCCTCTTTATGAAGCTTGGAAAAGGTACAAGTAGATGCTGAGAAAGTGTCCTCCAGATATGTTCTCAGACTGGGTGCAACTCCGAATCTTTTATGATGGGATTACCTCGACTTTAAGGCACTCATTGGATAACTCACCTGGAAGATCTCTACATATGAAGAAGACTACTGATGAAGTCTTAGAGTTGATAGAGATAGTAGCCAACAATCAGTGTTTATATTCCTCCACCTTGGAGTGATGAAGTTGGATGCACTGGATACTCTTCTAACACAGAACAAAGTCATGTCCCAACAAATTAATGTCATTACTCAACATCTAGGAAACATGCAAGTCTCAGCAGTGAACACACAAGATATCTCCTATGACATGGGTGGAGAAGTCACTCAAGGTGAAGGTTATGATTTTGGCCAATCCTCTGAATAAGAGAATTACATGGAAAACTCTTTAAGGCCACCTCAAAATGATCCTTTCTCTAAAACTTACTATCCAGGATGGAGAAATCACGCCAACTTTAAATGGGGTAATCAAGGGCAAAGACAAAACAACTTTAACAATAACCCTCACCAAAATAACTTCAACCCTCATTACCAATCCTCACAACCATCCCAAATTCCTCAAAAACCTTCCCCTGTTGAAATTGTCCTAGAAAAACTCTCCCAGTACACCTCCATTTTGTTCAAACCACTCAAAATTTCATGCATAAAACTAAAGCCTCCATCTAAAATTTAGAAGTTCAAGTTGGTCAACTGGCCAAGTAAATCGCTGAGAGGCCCACAAATGGCTTTCCCAAACATAGTTTCAAATCCAAGAAAAGAGTGCAAAACTATTACTTTGAGAAGTAGAAAGATGGTGGATAATAAAGTAACAAGTAATAACAAGCAGTCTGAGGAAGACAAGTCATGTGAAGAAGAAAAGGAGGTGACCACCCATCAAGAGGTATATGTCCCTGCACCCCAGCTTCAATTTTCTCAAGAAAAATTAATAGGAAAGGCAGAGGTGTCAAAATACAAACTAAGAATCCCATACTCTCAAAGGCTCTAGGAGGAGAACAAGAAAAAGCAATACTCCAAATTCTTGGGAGATATTTAAGTCACTACACATTAACATTCCATTCATAGAAGTGCACAAATCAATGTGGTAGGCAACATCCTGGAGCGTAATGCTGGCCTCACCCCATGAAAGATAGAACGTGTAGGTCTCGGGCCTCCACTGCTTGACAAATTCAGAGATCAATTAATTGTCAAACATAAAATTTCTCAACTCTACTGTATATCCAAATCTAGCCTCCTTATATAGGGAAATAGGATAGCCGGCGACGGGAGACCCAATGTCACACGGCATGGCAACAGTAACCGTAGTTTCTGCAATTTTCAACACATTTACTAGCGCATATTAATTACATCTAAACCATTAATTGTTGCTAAACATTACTAAAACTTATAATCCACCTATATAGCATTTATATTAAATGTAACAGATACTTATTTATTGGACTAACAGGTTAAATGGGAGTTACTTATTTTATTTATTTAACTTAACTCACAATTAGGTACCTATTTTATTTATTTAACTTAAGTAATTACAATCAATTATACAAAATATACAACGATTCTAGGTATGCCAAAGAAACCAATGTAGATCTTCTAACTTTGTCAACTCACTATACCTACTTTATTAACTAAGTTACTAAAGACTAAACTTCTAAACTTATTATTCACTAATAATAAAAAAAACGTTAAACCACTAACCTCAAAGTCTAAAGTTTCAGCTACGTGCCAAGTAGCATTCACTCTGTGGATATCTCCTTCGTAGACATATTGTCGGGTGGCCATATTTTCTGAAGGAACTCGAATTCACGCGTCTAGAAGGTCACTAAAGTGGAAAAAATGGTTGTAATGCACGTAATTTCCGAATGTTGTGACTTATATACGCATGCGATCATATTTCGGATGTTGAGCCCCCATCTATGACAATTACTCTTATCTCGGGTGTTGAGACCCCATCACCTTTTGAGCACATCTCGAATACTTAGTATCCGAATAAGTGCTTATACATATCCTGGGTGCATCTAAGATGTGACTCACCGTCACCCTATCACAGCACGGTATCACAACATCCGAGATGCGTCTCAGAATGTATTTTCGTAATTACCTCACCATTTATTCATTTTTGTAATTATCTCACCATTTATTTATTTTCGTAATTATTATCTTTATTTAATTTAAATAAAAAATTTCCTTACTTTGACAAATTCATTGTTACAGAAAAAGAAAAAGAAGATTATTAATTTTATTTTTCTGATCCGTAAGTAGTACACAAGTTTCAAATATGAACCTGAAATTCCAAATTGCAGCCCTTGCCGGAAAGGGCGGCTAACTGTGATCCACGTTGCCTGTTCTCCCCAACCATGTAAAATCACTATCAACAAGCTCAAACTATTGCAAGATAATTGCTCTTTTTATTTCCAAACTGCAGGTGATTAATCCATTAACCATTACATTCTTTTATTATTATTTATGGCCCAGTTTAATCAACAAAAATAAAATAAAATAAAATAAATGAATAATATAAATAGAAGCAAATTATTATCAGAAAGGGAAAAAAAAGTGTAGCATTTGGGTGAGGTTCTCACTCGTTGCTCCTTACTGAAAACTTGAGGCCAGGGTGCTTCTCACTGTGCTGTGTGTTATCTTAAACACAGAAGAAGAGGTTGAGGAGAGGAGGAAGAAGAGCAATTATGGCAGCGGAGTCGGTGAGGATGGCAACTTCGTCTCTCTGCAATCTGAATGGGTCGCAGAGGAGACCGGCCATGTTAAGTCCGGTTCGGTACATGGGTGCTCGACCAAAACCCTATAACGCTTCAGCTACTTCATCTTCTCTCTCTCACTTCTTTGGGAGTTCCAGAATCAGAATAAGTTCTTCAAAGCTCTACCATTTGCACCACAAGACTCCAAGAAACTTGTCAGTTTTGGCTATGTCCGCTGATGGTATTACCTCTCTCTTCTTCCTCCTTCCCTGTTTTCTGAATTTCGTAAATTCTTTGAGAATTGACGTTACTGGAGTGAATGATAAGAGATTCTTTGTCATTCTATTTCAGTTCACATAATCTCTTTTTCTCTCCTTTCATATCGCATATGAATAGCGTTAGTCTCTTTATTACATATCATGAATTTGGCTCTTGAAATGAAAAAAAATAAAAGAGGAAACTTTCTTCGAACATACCCCTTGTTGAACAAATTGTGTGATGTGGTGTGGTTTGGTTTGGTTTAGTTCAATTTTTTGTAATCATTTTGAAAATTTGTCTACATACTTGAAATGGGTTGCCATAGTTTGGTTGGGACTGGCAGGATAGTGTTTGAAGTTGTATTAGGAGGAAAGAACATTTCATTATTCACACTTAGCATTCGAATTGGACATGGTTGGTTCTTATGATTGTTCTAATGATATGGCTAAAAATATGGTTGTTGGTTTTAATGTTTCCTATTATGCTACCTTATCCTATGAGACTATCAAGTGCTTTGCTTTCGCACATTTTTATATGATCCGTTTTTCTCTTTTCAGAGACAAAGCGTGCTGTTCCGTTAAGGGATTATCGCAATATTGGTATCATGGCTCACATTGATGCTGGCAAGACAACCACGACTGAACGAATTCTCTACTACACTGGGAGAAACTACAAGATTGGAGAGGTGCACGAGGGAACAGCTACAATGGACTGGATGGAACAGGAACAAGAAAGAGGGATTACTATTACTTCTGCTGCAACCACCACATTCTGGAATAAGCATCGGATCAACATTATTGACACTCCTGGTCATGTTGACTTCACCTTAGAAGTGGAGCGTGCCCTTAGGGTGTTGGATGGAGCTATATGCTTGTTTGACAGTGTTGCTGGTGTGGAACCACAATCAGAAACGGTGTGGAGGCAGGCTGATAAATATGGGGTCCCACGAATTTGTTTTGTAAATAAGATGGATCGTCTTGGAGCCAATTTCTTCCGAACAAGAGACATGATTGTAACAAACTTAGGTGCCAAACCACTTGTAATTCAGTTGCCAATTGGCTCAGAAGATAGCTTTAAGGGAGTTGTTGATCTGGTAAGGATGAAAGCTATAGTTTGGTCCGGAGAAGAGTTGGGTGCCAAGTTTGACTATGTAGATATTCCAGAAGATCTTCAAGAGTTGGCTCAGGATTACCGATCCCAGATGATAGAAACCATAGTTGAGCTGGATGATCAGGCTATGGAGAATTACCTGGAAGGAGTTGAACCAGATGAAGAAACTATAAAAAAACTAATCAGGAAGGGAACCATTGCAGCAAGTTTTGTGCCGGTGATGTGTGGCTCAGCTTTCAAAAACAAAGGGGTCCAACCTTTACTTGATGCTGTGGTGGATTATCTACCTTCACCAATTGATTTGCCACCAATGAAGGGCAGTGATCCTGAAAACCCTGAAGTGACAATAGATAGGAAAGCAGATGACGATGAACCATTTTCTGGACTAGCTTTTAAGATCATGAGTGATCCATTTGTAGGATCCCTCACGTTCGTCAGGGTGTATTCTGGAAAGCTTTCTGCGGGCTCTTATGTACTCAATGCAAACAAGGGGAAAAAAGAGAGAATTGGCAGGCTTCTAGAAATGCATGCAAACAGCAGAGAGGATGTTAAAGTAGCTTTGACAGGTGATATTATTGCTCTTGCAGGTTTAAAAGATACTATTACAGGTGAAACGTTGTCTGACCCGGAGAATCCGGTTGTGCTTGAGCGGATGGACTTCCCCGACCCTGTTATAAAGGTTGCAATTGAACCCAAAACTAAAGCCGATGTTGACAGGATGGCTGCTGGTTTAATCAAACTTGCACAGGAAGACCCTTCTTTCCACTTCTCTAGGGACGAAGAGATTAACCAGACAGTAATTGAAGGAATGGGAGAATTACATCTCGAAATCATTGTTGATCGACTCAAAAGAGAATTTAAGGTTATATTTCTATTCCATATTTTATATTTTATAATTAATGGGCATGATTGTATTGTTATTTTATCTATATTACTTGAGAATAAAGAGAACTAAAGAGAGAAATTCCATGAAAAATTATGTCTCTGACACAGGACTTCTGGGTTAACAATAATCTGTGTCTGATCTAATTGAGCATTGCTATTTTTCCCTTGGCATTATTGCCTTTTTCTTCTCTTCCTTTCTCCTTTGTGCAGCAGGCATATGTTAAGTTTGAACAATTCTCTACTAATAGAAATTGTATATAATACTATTAATTTTTTGCCACCTCCATTTTAACTGTATATCTTCTCCATCCAACAGTAAAAGATATGCATTTCGTGAAACTTACCCCACTTTCTTTGTTAAATGCAGGTTGAAGCCAATGTTGGTGCTCCCCAAGTGAACTACAGGGAAAGCATTTCCAAACTCTCGGAAGTAAAGTATGTACACAAGAAACAGTCAGGTGGACAGGGTCAGTTTGCAGATATCACAGTTCGGTTTGAACCCATGGACCCAGGGAGTGGATATGAATTCAAGAGTGAAATAAAGGGAGGTGCTGTACCGAAAGAGTACATTCCAGGGGTCATCAAAGGATTGGAAGAGTGCATGAGCAATGGTGTTCTTGCTGGCTTCCCTGTTGTTGATGTACGTGCAGTGCTTGTGGATGGTTCTTACCACGATGTAGATTCAAGTGTGCTGGCATTCCAGCTTGCAGCAAGAGGAGCCTTCCGGGAAGGAATGAGGAAAGCCGGGCCAAGGATGCTTGAACCTATAATGAAAGTAGAAGTTGTTACTCCTGAAGAACATTTGGGTGATGTAATTGGTGATCTCAACTCAAGAAGAGGTCAGATCAACAGCTTTGGTGACAAACCAGGTGGCCTTAAGGTGTGTCAAACTTTAGTCTTCACATATCATGTTATTCTGTTTCATTTTACAAGAAAAATGATTCCTTTATTGGCAGTGGATTAATGCATTTATTTGGTCCTTGGGTGGTGGCAACTGCAGGTTGTGGATGCCCTGGTTCCTCTTGCTGAGATGTTTCAATACGTGAGCACACTCAGAGGAATGACAAAGGGACGTGCTTCCTACACAATGCAATTAGCCATGTTCGACGTGGTGCCACAGCACATTCAGAACCAACTTGCCACAAAGGAGCAAGAAGTTGCCGCTTAGTGCATCTTTCCCTTGTTCACAAGGACATTTTTCTGTTAATGTAATTTATGTTCATTGTCCACACTAGTTGGGGTTTACTTATCTTTTTAATTTTTCTTCTCTTAATTGTAATTTTTTCTTTGTCCAATACAAGATTAGCCAGAAAATTTTCAGAAAGAAAGATAACAACACTGTTGTTCTTAGGTTGTAGAGAGCGAACTGTATTTGTTACTGGGAGAGTATGATGATGTTTGAAAGCAATTTTTGGGGGCGTGATAATCGTGATTCGTGACAGAACTCGAGAATTCAGGACGTGAAATTATTACATATCCTTTATTTTTTTCTAATGCTATATTTTTTGAGTAAATATGGCAAACCATTCACCATGATCTCTTGAAACTCCAGTGAACCTTAGCTTGCACCTATCATTCGGTATTGGTTGGACGAGTGCATTTTTAAAGGGAGTATAGCGATTTGTTATCAATCAGACAATTATCATTTACTGAGATTTGTTGTTTTGTTTTCACCCATATAAAGTGTTAATGAGGACGGATAAGTGAAAAGCTCATAATCAGATTTTATCTGGCGATGACAAAGTTGGATTATCATAGCAGGTTCAGGGCTCGTTGGATGACAGGACGAACAAAACTTCTGGCAAGCTTAATAGGTTCACACCTTTAGGTTCAGCGTTGTCATAATTGGCTCGGAAAATAATCTAATACACCAATTTAGCACTTGCTTTGAACCAATTCAACAACTTTTATCTGATTCTGAGTAGATTTACCAACGGATTCAGGAAAGTTGTAAACCACTTCAAGGCGATAAACCAAAAACTTCTAAACAAACCATGTCAAGAAAACCATGCTCACTTCAGTTTGGTTCTCATTGCAAACCAAACTACGCTTGTCCACATCTATAATGAACTTGTTATAAATCAATACATTTTCACCCAACTAATGTGAAGAAACCGAACAAGTAAGGAATAAGAAGGATTTGTGGCTGGGATGAATTCACTGAAAACAAACCATACAATTGTTGAGAGTAGTAACTCAAAATTTTGCACAAGTAAATTGTCCGTTGATAGTTATTTTGGTCTTTCCACCAAAATCCAATCTATATAAATACTAGAGTTGCCCTGGAAAATACAATTGTCAATTGTTTCTCTGCGTACATTCCATTCCTACCTTTAATCAAATTCACCTCATCTGGACAATTCCAGCACTGATCAGCTTTTGGATCTTGTTCATCACCATAGGGTTCTTCGTATGTTCCTGTGCAGCTTTAGGATTTTCCTGGAAATCAACCAAAACCTACATACATTCCAACACAGAAACATTACATTGGCACGGCTGATTCATATGAAACAAGACAATATACATAATAAGCGCAATAACCAGGGAAGCGTACCTGTCTCATCACAGGGTCTTGAAGGATGTTCTGAATCTCAGGGTCCTGCATTGCCTTGGCCTGTAAAAGCAGAATTAAAAATGCATTAGAGTAAGTTATATCTACTGGTATTCCAGAATGAATGGTATATTGTAAAACTATAAAATTTAAGGGCTTTTTTGGTTTTAGAAGAAAATTTTTTGTTTTCATTTTCAATGTTTTCTGTTTTTACTATTAAAGAGAAAAAAATGAAAACAATACAATCCTGTTCGCTGCTATTATTTCTGGATTTCACTTTTTGTTTCACAAAATACTAAAGAGAAAGTACTGGAAATGAAAACAAAAGATGAAAACACAAAATCAAATAGGTCCTAAGTTTCCAATAAATTAAACAGTAAAAATTAAAAAACCCCATTTTAGTATCTTTAACTGCTATTAGAGCACCAAGCAGCAGAAGCAAAGAAAAAAAAAGAATGACTCAAATGATTTATGTAATGTAAGAACTCTCAATGGATGATAGTACATAGGAAGTAGTCAGCTAACCTGTCTTTCCTTCAACTCCTCAGGACTTAAATCTCCACGACTAGCCTTATTAATTTGTTCTACACATCTGAAATGTACATTAGATGATTAGGCATTCACATCTTATTCATTTCCATCTAAAGTAGAAATATTCAACTTATGTAATAGATGTATCATACCTTCTAACACCATCAAGCAACTCCTGGTTGTTAGGGTCATGTTTCAATCCCTCCTTATATGTTTCCAATGCTTTTTCATATTCCTTCATGAAAAATTGTACTGCACCTTTCCTGTTATAACCCTTCGAGAATGTTGGATCAAGCTCAATGCACTTCTCCGCATCCTTCAAACCTTCAGGCATTGCGCCCAGTTTTGTGTAGCATGCAGCTCTGTTACTGTAAGACTGAGTGAAATGGAGCATTCCAACAGATTAGGATTTGTGTTCACTTCTAAATAAATGGGTTATCAATTTTATTCAAAGAGTATCATACTATTTACCTTAGGATCTTTAGGATTCCTTTTTATGGCCTCCGTATAATGCTTCACAGCCTCGGGATACTTTTGCTGCTTGAAGAATTCATTACCTGCATGCCAGTGTTTCCAGTAAATGAGTGGCTAATTAATATTTTGACCAAGTAATAAGAAGAATCAATAAAATCACCAGGATACATAATTATGGATTATCTTCCTTAGGGCAAACATATTTGTAAGACATGGAGAACTCAAGATAGCAAACTGTAAGAGATAATACCTTTTTCCCTCTCCTCATCGGCCAATTTCGGATCAAAATATTCTTGTTGTTCTAGTTCTTTCTTAGCTTTTTCAGCATCATTCAGTTTCTTCAGGGTGTCAGGGTTGCGGTGCTCTGTAAGTGCTTTTTGGAAAGTCTCAATGGCAGGTTCAAAATCCTTTGAGCATTTTGCTATTTTAGCCAATGCAGTTCCTTTCCTTGTCAAAGCTCTTGCTATCATCTTAAAGTCTGATCTTAGCTCCCTTCCTCTTTCCACAGCTTTGTCACAATCTTTAATACATTCTTCATACTGAGTTTTAAAAAAAATTAAAAAAATGAAAAAGCATAACAATAAAAGTACTTCTCTATTATGACAGGTTGGGTATGAGGAACAAACAATGCCATTATGTCCTACAGTAAACAAAACTGCAATTCTGCAAATCCCAATTATTACCCTTCCTTATTAACAGAGATCTATTAATATATCTGTAGGCTGGATACATCAAGCCTATTTCCTTTTCTATCACCAAACCTTTAATAGACAGTCCAACAATATGGAGGTGTTTTATTATTTCACAGCCAAAGTATCTTGTACATAATTAAGCATGGGTATAACACTATATAGCACCAAATCCCCCATGCCTTTGGTATGAGGATTGAAAATTATCATAAAAAGGGTGCTTATTGATAATTTGTAAAAGGGTAGTAAAGCCTTGAATCCAGCATGCTGAACTCTACATTGTTTTAGGCTCAAACATGCTGTAATTAGGTGTGATTGTGATCTCCATGTAATAGTTTACACTCTACATTCAACACATCTTATACTTTCTAAAGCTTCTAGTGAATAATATTCAACTACACAGCACTAACATAAACAGCAATACATAAAGCATCAACTACTAAGTGTTGTAACTTGTAACCATCGAAAGCAAAGCTATTCACAATTGAAATTGCCCATCAAGTTAGGAACAAGGATTAAAATGAGAATCAGCTCAATTAATCCATAAGAAGCCACATGCAAGTAACATACGCTATGCATTTTCCACATTCCTACACTCTTCCCATGAATGGGCAGTGAAAGTTCATATTCAAGTATTCAACTAAAATGGCACTAAGTCTAAAACACAAGAAACTATACAATTGATGCCCATCAAGTTAGGAATCCCCAAATTAAGAACTCAACTCAATTAATCCATAAGCCAAAAGTCCAATGCAAATAAGATACCTTTGCCATCTCCAAGTAAACCGCCGCTCGGTTTGTGAGGTATGAGATATCCTCATCATCCAACTCCATAGCCTTCGAGTAATGTTCAATCGCGATCTCAAATTGCTTCTTCTTGTAAGCAGCATTACCAGCTTCCTTCTCCTTCTGAGCGAAACTCTTCCTCTCCTTCTTCTCTTTCTCCTCCTCCGTAAAATCTGCCACCTCCGGCTCTGCCGATTTCGAAGTCTCTTCTGCAGCAGTAGCAGCTCGCTTCCTCTCCTGCGCCTGGGCCTGCGGCGGCTGAGACGAAGCTGAAGGAGTCGCCTCCGCTTCCGCCATATTTTCGTCACCATCATCCCGCGTCTGGATCTTCACATTGAGCAAAACACCAATGGCTTGCATTACCCTCGGATCTTTCAGATAAAGATTCAAATTGTTCGGGTCCTTCTGAATATCCTGCATCATCTTCACGAAATCCGGTTGCTGAAGGTAAGCCCGGGTTCCTGGGTCTGCGGTAAGCCGAGCCCACATTTCCGGCCCAGAGAACGCCTCCCCGAACGGATTGGCTGTCGGAGGACGGGCCCTCGCCGCCGCCGCCTGGGCATCGGCGAGGCCAGATTTCAAAGCGTCATTGTTGGGATCGATTTCGAGGCCTTTTCTGTAAGCCGAAACGGCGTCGTGGTGGTGGCCGAGGCCAAGGTGGGCGGCCCCGAGGCGGCTGTAGCCCTTGGGCCAGTCTGGCTTGAGGTCGACGGTTTTCTGGGCGTCAGACAAGGCATTGGAGTAGTCATGGAGGGAGGCGTAGGCGGCGGATCGGTTGGAGTAGAGGACGTGGTTGTCTGGGGCGAGGGCAATGGCGTCGGAGAAGTGGCGGACGGCGGCGGAGTAGTCGCCGGAAGAAAAGGCGGCGTTTCCTTTAGCCTTGGCTTCGTTGGCCATAGAAGATTCTCGGGAATTTGGTTAATGGAAAGTGGTTGAGTTGAATCGATTGAGAAGAAGAAGAAGAAGAAGAAGAAGAAGAATGCGGAAAGAGTAGAAAAAGCAGGGGACTGTGAAGTGGGGTTTTTTTCTAGAAGGTTCTGCTGGGATTCAGCGGAGTCAGCTACTTTGCCAACTTTGGCAAAACAGAACTACTTAATCTTTCTTGCTCACAAATTTTTTTTTTACGATAACTAATTAGGGAANNNNAGGAATGTCTAAAATCTAAAAAAAAAAACATTTGAAACATAATAAAAAAATATCTAAAATCTAACAAAAAAAATATCCAAAATCATTTTTAAAAATTCAAAATCTAACAAAATGATACGTTCAAAAATATTGAAAGAAAAATCGAAAACTAAAAAAAGAAACATTTAAAACTATTAAAAAATCCAAAACTTAAAAAAAAGAAAAAGAAACATCTAAAAACATAAAAAAAACACATCTGAAACTTAGGAGAAAGAAACATTTAAAACTAGTTAAAAGAATCATCTAAAACCTAAACGACAACGACGACGAAGAAGAAAAACGCCATGTATAGCGATTGGTGTGCAATTCATGGGCGGCACTGCGGCGAGCACGGCGCACAACGGAGTGGCAGACGAGTGATGTTTTCAATGGAGGTTGCTGCGTTCGCAATGGATGTTGCTGCGTTCGCAATGGATGTTGCTGCGTTCACGACAGGAGTTCGTACGGTGGAGGGAGGGCGTTGCGTGCGTGCGGCAACGCACGTTCCCGAAGGAGATTTGCATGTGGCGGTAGCTAGTCAGTGGCACTAAGGGAAAGTGGAAGGCTGGGCGTCACTCACGATGAATATCTTAGATTTTTTGTGTAATTACCCTCCTCAGTGGTCTTCTCTGGACTTTGCTTTGTTGATTGCTCCACCTAAAATTTGAATGATTTCTCCATCTAAGATTATATGTCTTTGAGAATGGGTCATTTTGTTGTGGTTTAGATTAGTTGTTTATGAAATTCACTTGCTTCACTGAAGGTTGCTCAAGGTTGAATGTGTAACAGTTTTCACCATAACTTGCTCCTCTATGCATGTCATAGGATGAACTTAAGGTATTTACTATAGAAACTTGCATGCCTCCTACTTGCTTAGTGAGTGCCATGAGTTATTGAGACATAATCTTATTTTGTGCAATAAGAGTATCCAAGGTATCCAACTCTATAACTCATCATTGTTTAGACTTATCAAAATGATATATAGAGTATAGACAACTTAAATGTTGATAAGTCTAGACAACTTTACAATATCTAATGTTTATACTTGGACTTTGCGATGTTCCATAGAAATACCATCATCAATGGCAGTGAGAGTGGCTGCACTTGGAGAAAAAGTGCTTCTAACAACAGCGTCGCTGACAGGATTAGTTTTTCCAATTTTTGAAGCTGCAAAACACATAACAGAACCATTAACTACACAGAATTTTTATACATTTTAATATTAAACAAGAACTCATAACAGACAGTAAAAATTGAGCAAAAAAAAATTATCAACAAGAACTAAGAATTCAGAATTTCAACAAAAAAATAGACAGTAAAAATTGAACAAAAAATATCAAAAAGGACTAAGAATTTAGAATTTAAACAGACCAAAAAAATTGAAAAAAAAATTATCCACAAGAATAAAAATTAAACAAAAATTGAACAGAGAATAAAACAATTAACAGATAACATAAACAAAAAATTAACGCTTACTTGACTGGAGAAGACGACTACCATAGACGGAGGTGACGGTGTTGTTGACGTAGATGATGCCATAGACGTTGACGCACACCGAATGAAGCACGCTGCTGGAGAGGACAACGCTAACGAAGACGAAGACATTGTCGAAGAAGATGACCCTAACGGAGAAGATGACGCTACCGCTACCAGAGAAGATGATGGAGAAGACAGTGTTAAAGGTCACGGAGACGATGATGCTGATAGAGGCAACACTGACGAAGATAACACTGACGGAGACATCGAAGGAGACGCCGACGAAGAGAAAGCTATCGTGACGAAGCTGCCGCTGATTTGGTTGGGTGAATAATGATGAGATGATGAGGAAGCTCTGCTAAGGTTCATACCATGGGTGATTGCCACTGCAATGTGTTTAGGTTATGGTTATTGGTTAGAGTCAGTAAAAGGCATTTATATATTTTAAATTTTATATTTTTTAATTTAATTAATAAAGATTCGCGTCTATAGATTAGTTCGGATTTTGCACCCCTAGAACCATTACATGGACCAATTACCAGAGAGTGTTATTAATTCGGTTCGGATTGTATCCAATTACACGTTGGTTTCAGAACCAATTTAATTAGTTCAGTTCAGGTTCGGACGAATAATTAGGTACCTGATACTCATGAAAACCTCTAAGTTTTAGTAGGATTTCAAAGATTTTTTTTCTAAATCATGAGAACTTTATCAATTTTAGGTCCGTGTTATCATTTTTTGTTTATGAACAATGGACTTAACCATTAACATCCAAAAAAAAAAGATTACAAAGAGATAATTTTAAAAAAGGATAATGCATTAAATATACTCTTAGCGGCTAATTTTTTAAAAAATTTAGGACTAATTCATCAATAATTTTATAAGAATAACCTTTAATACAAACAAATCACACATAATTGCATGCATTATTGTTGGGTTAGACCTAAATTTTTTGATAGTTTAGCCGTTAGGGATGTATTTGATATAAATTGAAACTTTTTAGGATAAAATTGAAACAAAATAAAACTTAGGGATATTTTTGAAATATTTGTCAAACTTCAAAGATAAAAAAATATAACTTATGTAACAACCCAACTTCTGGCACGTCATGACCAATGCTAGCCGCCAGGCGCTACTTCACGACTTTTCTTGGAGCCTCTAGACCTTATATTAAATATATACATATGAGCCTATAGCACTAGTCGAGATTGCGTGTTAGATAGATATAACGGAATAGGTAATAGTTAAATAGATAATATCTACATGAAGCATAAAAAAACACAGAAAACATAGTAATATTGTACATATATGCCCGATAACTCATTTAATATATCATAGTTCACATCAGGTTACGTTGTTGCTTATTCCTATAAATATTTACACACTCTATTTTTTATACTAACAGCCCCGACTCACAAGAGTCATCAGACACACCCGTGATGTTGCTGCTTGTTTGTCCTAATGTGGAGAACTCAAAGATGATCACACTAGTTCCCACATGTAGAACAGAAGAAAGTAAGGGGTGAGAACCCAAGGTTCCCAGTAGGGTACTAAGCAGAAAAGTAGGGGTTTATAGCCTAAGTCTAAGATGTTCGCGTAGTTGTGTCGATAAGTCACGCAAACAAGGACAAGCATGAGTATACAACAAAATAGTAAACAAGCACATAATACAGGAAATATAGATAAATCACAATCACAGAAAAATGCAGCAACCAGGTATGATGCATGTTTGGTCCTATGCAAGCCATGAGCTCACGCGTCGGTTGATTGCCCGCAACCTGACGTTACTTGGGACTAAGCCTGAATATGATTTTTCCAACTGGGTATATTCTACATACGTGCCTAATAGACAAAGCCACGTACATTTTGGCAATTGCCAATCGTCGCATAGCTTAACACCATAGTATGTTAACAGTTGGAGAAACAGGTTTCAACAAAAAGTGGGCATCCCCACATCTTATGGGTCTAGTTCTATCGGAGCAGACACTCCTCCTCCCCGGATAATTTCTTGGTGTATTGGGTTTACAGTTTCCTTTTTATCGCGACACTTTTCAAATAAATTTTATCTCTAGGAGTGATGAGCGGATAATTTATACGCTTTTTGGCATTGTTTTTACATAGTTTTAGTATGATTTAGTTAGTTTTTAGTATATTTTTATTAGTTTTTAATTAAAAATCACATTTCTAGACTTTACTATGAGTTTGTGTATTTTTCTGTGATTTCAGGTATTTTCTGGCTGAAATTGAGGGACTTGAGCAAAAATCATATTCAAAGGCTGAAGAAGGACTGCAGATGCTGTTGGATTCTGACCTCCCTGCACTCAAAGTGAAATTTCTGGAGCTACAGGAGTCCAAATGGTGCGCTCTCAATTGCGTTGGAAAGTAGATATCTAGGAATTTCCAACAATATATAATAGTCTATACTTTGCCCGAGTTTAGATGACGCAAACTGGCGTTGAACGCCAGCTCTCTGCCCTATTCTGGAGTTAAACGCCAGAAACAGGTTGCAAAGCAGAGTTAAACGCCAGAAACAGGTTACAAACTGGCGTTCAACTCCAAGGAAGCCCTCTACACATGGAAGCTTCAATGCTCAGCCCAAGCACACACCAAGTGGGCCCAGAAGTGAATTTCTGCATCATTTACTCATTTCTATAAACCCTAGTAACTAGTTTAGCATAAATAGAACTTTTTACTATTGTATTCGGAGTTCCTTTTTCCCTATTTTCAAATTCATACGCCATTTAGGGAGGCTGGCCATTCGGCCATGCCTGGACCTTGTTCTTATGTATTTTCAACGGTAGAGTTTCTACACACCATAGATCAAGGTGTGGAGCTTTGCTGTTCCTCATGAATTAATGCAAAGTACTATTGTTTTTTTATTCAATTCAAATCTATTTCTTCTCTAAGATATCCATTCGCACTCAAGAACATGATGAATGTGATGATTATGTGACGCTCATCATCATTTTCACTTATGAATGCGTGCCTGACAACCACTTCTGTTCTACATACAAACAAGCTTGAATGCATATCTCTTAGCCTCCTGATCGTGAGATCAGAGTCTTCATGGTATAGGCTAGAATTATTGGCGGCCATTCTTGAGATCCGAAAAGTCTAAACCTTGTCTGTGGTATTCCGAGTAGGATCTAGGAAGGGATGGCTGTGACGAGCTTCAAACTCGTGAGTGCTGGGCGTAGTGACAGACGCAAAAGGATTACTGAATCCTATTCCAGTATGACCGAGAATCAACAGATGAATAGCCGTACTGTGACCGCGCATTTTGGACCATTTTCACTGAGAGGATGGGATGTAGCCATTGATGACGGTGATGCCTTACATAACGCTTGCCATGGAAAGGAGTATGAAGGATTGGATGAAGACACTAGGAAAGCAGAGAATCAGAAGGAACAAAGCATCTCCATGCGCTTATCTGAAATTCTCACCACTAAATTACATAAGTACCCCTATTCTATATTTTATTTATATTTTAATTATCAATTCACCATAACCATTTGAATCCACCTGACTGAGATTTGCAAGATGACCATAGCTTACTTCAAACCGACAATCTCCGTGGGATCGACCCTTACTCACGTAAGGTTTATTACTTGAATGACCCAGTGCACTTGCTGGTTAGTTACACGGAGTTGTGAAGAAGTGTTGAGATCATATTCGCGCGCACCAAGTTTTTAGCGCCACTGTAAGAGATCACAATTTCGCGTACCAAACTTCTCTGCCCTTTTCTTTTATAAAAACTTGAGTCCGGTCTCTTCTCTTGAAATCTCTTAGCCTTTGTCACATTTACTATTTTGTACTTGATACTTTTATATATTTTAAATTTTGTCCTTTTGTACATAACTTCTCTTTTCACTGTTTTTTTAAGGTTTTTAGTGACACTTTCACCACTAATATTATTACTTTACTATTTTATCTTCATATCCTCCCTAACATACCTTTTTACCCTTTATTAAGTTAATTAACCATTTTTACATTTACTATATGTCCAAAATTATCATTTTATCCCTCAGTGCTCTAGTTTTTCCGTTTAATTTTATTTAGCGTTAAAATTTTGCCAATTAACCCTAATAATTTTAAATTTCTTTCAATTTTATCCCTAGGGACCTAAAATATCATTTACTTGTTTTAGTTATCACTTTTTACCATTTTACTTCTAACTTTTACTACAGCTTTTATTTAGGTCCAAAATTTTATTTTACTTACAATTTTGATCCAACTAATTTATATAATTATTAATTTATTCTTAATGACATTAAGTTCAAAATTTTACTTCTTTTTCATTTAAATTATATATTTAACCCTCTTTTTATTCGAAAATGGCCATAACACTCTATTTCATTTTTACACACTTGTTCTATAGGATTAAAATCAGTTTTCTATCTTCTTTCTAACCCTCTAATAAGTCACTTTCCAGATCTTTTAGTGGCATAATTTTCAAGGGTTCAATTTTTTATTTTTACCCACTTTTAGCGATGTTTAAGACTTGAAACTTAAATCCAAGTGCTCTAATTAATTTCAGTGGTTTCATACAATTTTTAGAGGCAAATAAGTTTGATATATCACTCAAATAATAAGTCAAAAATAAAAAAGCTCCACTAAATTTACAGATTATAAAATTAAGTACAATATCACCACAAAGTGGCTTATATGAACACCGAATTAAGTACAAACATATTCTAACTATTCCTAATCCTTACCTCTCATTTTCTTCGGTCACTAGACCTCTCAAATACTAAAAAATACTTTTACAAAGGCTGGAACACGTTTGGATATGGTGCAGTTTTTTTTTGGTTGAAAGTGTCACAAAAAGTGTTAAAATTTGACCACTTTGAGCTTGAATTTGTGTAACTCGTTAGGTGCGCTCCATATGGGCTTCAAGAGAAATTTTTTAGACACATAAGAGAGAAAGAATTCATAATGATCACTGCTAAAAAAATAGAAACAGAGAAGGAACAAGAGCTTACCTTGCTGAATTTTCAGTAAAAATGCGAGAATTAGCAAAAAATTGTGTTTGTATATCTTGTGAAGAACATATGAAGAACAATGGAAGAACTATTGGAAACAAGGCTGAAACGCAAAGGGAGGGTCCA
>NC_029785.2:50890211-50909266 GCF_000816755.2 Arachis ipaensis | reverse complement strand
ATAAAAATCCACAAGTGTGTGAAATTTATGATCAATGTTCCTTTAAATTAAATTTAGAGTCTTGCTAAATTTATGATGGTAAAAGGCCGAAGAAAAATCAAAAGAAAAGGGGCTTAGATTGAAAGAGAAGGGGCATGAATTTGAGAGAAAATAATCAATGTCATAATGACGTGTTTATCCGTAGTTAACTACGGTTAGTTACTTGTGGTTAAAAACACAGCAGAGAGGGATGAGATTTTCGGTTACTAACTTTCTCTTGACACATGCAAAACCGTCGCTAAAAGTGAATTCCCAGATCAAAATCTCTCTAGTGAGAAAAATAACCTAATGGCATGCAAGTATTTACTTTTTACTAGTCAAATTTGACTTAGAAAAATTAATTACCTTCGTAAAGTCAAATTTGACATATTAAGTATCATTTTCTAATTTATTTTCATTTTTTTAACCGTTGGGCCTACCTTATTAATAGTTATTGGGCCGTGATTTAGAATTTTGCGAAATAAATTACAAAATAATAAAAAAAGTTAGTCATTCAAAAACTGATTTCTTACACTTTATCCTTTTATAAAGAATTATACCAGCTAAATCACCATAAAAATATAAAGAGATGCAAGAAGATAAAATAAAATAAATATGATAATCATACTACAAATCATAATTAAAAAATATTAACTTATTTGCATAAGTATTAGTTTTTCTGGAGACTAATTGCTCAATTTGCTTATTTGTTTTCTTTTTTGTTTACTAAAGTTGTTTTCTTGATTTTGTTAATTTATATAAATTAATTGTAAGGATAAAATATATTTTTGTCTTTGAAATTTATTAAAAATTTTAAATATATTCCTACATTTTATTTTGCTTTAATTTTATCTTAAAATTTTTTTATTTGCATCAAATTTATCCTAACGACTAATTTTTCAAAAAAAAAATATGACCAATTCAAGAATAGCTTCACAAGAACAATTTTTAACACAAGCAAATCAAACATATTTATCATGTTTTTCTAAAATTTAGTTGTCCAAAATATATCTGATACAAGTAAAAAAATTTTATAACAAAATTAAAATAAAATAAAACGTAAAAATATTTTTAAAATTTTTTACTGACTTTAGAAACAAAAAATATATTTTATCATAATTTTAAATACTGTATTGAACAAAGTTAAAAAAAATTAGAGTAATACCCCAAATTAGTCTTCAAGAAATTTACGGTCGGACAGATTTGTCTCCAAGAAAATTTAATTAAAATTTTGACCCTAACATTTTTAGTTATATACCAGATATGTCCTCATGGCAGTTTGACCCGGTCAGGACGTCCTTCGTGAACGGACTGACGTGTTAGGTTAACTGTCACGTGTCACCTCCATGACAATTTAGTCCCCATCTAAACTGGACAAACGAAATCATATTGGATCATGAGGCGAACGATGTCGTTTCGTGGAGGACAAATTCATCCCCACCATGGAAGGCAGAGTTGCGAAACGACAACGTTTTAAATGGGGACCTATCTGCCTGTTCGAGGAGACCTATCTGCCTGATGATTATGCTTCTATAGGTACCTATTTGTCTGATAAGCAAATGTTTGGGGACCTATCTAACCTATAATTGGTGACATTACCCTCAAATATATTCATTGCCCTTTTTTTCCTGAGACATTTTTTTTATGATATGTGAAGGAGAATCTTCAATTTGAATGTCATGAGAGGGAGGATTAGAATTTTGTAAGCTACCAGGTCCAGATACATCAGCTTGTATTTTCAATGAAACCAAAAAAAGACAATGAATATATTTGAGGGTAATATCACCAATTATAGGTCAGATAGGTTTCCAAACATTAGGTTATCAGACAAATAGGTCCCTATAGAAGCATAATCATCAGGCAGATAGGTTCCCTCGAATAGGCAGATAGGTCCCCCATTTAAAATGTTGTCGTTTCGCAACTTTACCTTCTGGTGCACGGAATTGAACTCCGCACAACTAAACTGGTGTAAATTCCACAAAATTAGTAAATAATTAACTAATAAATTAAATTTTTTAAAAAAGAAATTAAAAATATACATTTTATAGTAAAATATAATAGAGCTAATTAAAATAAGAATTTTGACACTAATTTCAAAGAATTTGGCCGAAGATCAGGCCGAACAGGCCGAACCGGTCGAACCAGACCCAAAATGGGCCTAAGGCCCAATCCACCTTTCACCTAATACAATGAGCTGAAGCTCATTTCCTTTCCCAAAATCCAAGAACACGTTCCTGGAGGAAGAGGGAAGAAGGAGGAGAACAAAACCCTTGTCCCACTTCAAGCCACCATATCTTGCTACTCCGAACTCCAATCGCCACACCGTTTGCATCCACGCGACCGCAGCATCGAGCTCTATAAAGCCCAGTAGTTAATTTGCAAATTTGGTAAGGAAGTCTCATTTTTAATCTCAGTTCTTCCTTCTCTAATTTTCAAAATTAGATGAATTGAAGGTTGAAATTTATTGATTTTTAATGTTAGGATCAAACTAGCTTAGCAAACTTGCCGGGTTTTGACCCAATTCTCTGTTGGTAAGGTGAGAACCCTCAAACCCTATTGTATTTCTTGGTTATGTGTGTTAGAAATTAAGTGTCTATGTGTGGATATTCATGATATGATATAGGTGAGGTGTATATATGTGATATGAAGCAAATTGGGAACATTGGAAGCTTAATTAGAAGGTTGGAGTTGGGAACTAGATGCTAAATTTTTGGTGTTGAGGCTTGCAACATTGCCTAGTGGGTTGCCTTGAAAAATACGTGAAAATCAATCAAGGTATAGTTTAGGTTTCACGTATTTAATATATAATATTCTGTGAAAACATAGGCTAGAGATTCTAGGATAGGCATTGAATTTGAGATGTTGTTGATTGGTTAGAACAGATTACATGGATTATCTTATTATTGATTTTTTAAGGTGGAGTTGGTGTTTTTGTTGATGATGTATGTGAATTATGTATGATGATACTTGGTTTATATGAAGATTGATTTAAAGTTGAGAATTATATTTGATTTGGTTAATTGGTTTGTATATTGAACAATGTGGAATTGGGAGTCTTGGTTTTGAGGTTTGATGAAATTGGAAGATTCGAAATTGATAATGTATATGGTGAATTGTGAACTTAGATTATTGAGTTAAAATTGATGAAATAGAGAATTGATGTGTTGTGGAATGAATAAGGAAGTTGGAATGGGGTTGAGGCTGAATTGGTAAAGTTTTAGTTGAATTAAAAGAGGTTTGAGAAGAGTTTGTTTTGAAAATTAAGGTTTATTAGTTTTTGTGAAAATTGTGATTTTTGGCCAACTTTGGTGAAGCATAGCTTGATCTCCAGACCCCCGATTTGTGTCAAACTTGTTTAGAAATAAAATTGGGTCTGAGAAGTTTATGCCGTTCGAAGAACAGAGGAAAAATAATTTAAAACGAAAAAATTATGCGCGTCGGATGTTTGAGGTTAAAAACTTCCACGCATACACATGACCTATGTGTACGCGTGGGCCCTGTTTTAGCAAATTTAGTTTTTGGAATTTTAAACCTAATTTTAAACCTAATTGCATTACTTGTATCCTAATTGTGTTTGTTATTGTCTGCTTGCTTGTCTGTGTGATTGTACTGGTGATGGAAGTTTTGGAGGAAACAGGATGATGGAGGGTTAGGTTAAAGTATTTGGTTAAGTTTAGGAATCCTTAGAAAACCACCCTTATTTATGGTTTTAATTTTAATTCTTAAGTTCGATAATCTGAATGTCGGCGTTCTAGGATTGCCTTTGGCATTCCCAAGACCTTATATCTTATGTGCGTGGCACCTTTACCATGCTGAGAACCTCCGGTTCTCATTCCATACTGTGTTGTCATTTTTTAGATGCAGGTCGAGAGGCACTTCGGTAGGCGTCTGGAGTTTCTGCGACGAAGTGGTTTACTTTGGGGTTTTCTTTTGTTATTTTGATATTATTATGTATAAATTTATAGTTTCTCCCCTTGTATATAAGAATGCCTTATTTATGTACCTCTTAGAGGTTTTATGGAGAACTAGGGTTTATGTATGTGCATTTTGGGACTTGGGGCTATATATATATATATATGTAAATATTCTCCGGCTAGCCTTAGCTTCGCAGGCTGAGTTAGGAGCTTGTTATTTTGTACCTTTGATCCTCTATTCCTACCTTCCGTTCGTTCCTGTAGAGCCTGAGGGACGGACTGACTATACTTCTGGGCATACTCTGGGTGTCTATACATGGTAATTTAGGATATCTAACTAATATATGTGGCATGAATATTCATGAGCATACATTTGGGACTTGAAGCACTAGACTTGCGATATTAAGACTGATCACCTTGATATCGAGGGAGAGATAGAACTAGTAACACAGAACCGGAGACAACTGAAAATAATCCTGCAAACTTCATGACTACTCTGGAGAATATGGCTGCTGCTATGCAGGCTACGGCTGCAGTATTGGGGAATCAAGCCGGTAATGGGAATGGCGATAATAGAGAAAATGGGCCAATGACCTTAGCAACCTTATTGAAGGTAAATTCGCCCATCTTTGGAGGAACGACGAACCCCACAGAGGTAGATAACTGGTTTCAGGCGATGGAATGGGCGTTACAAGCATAATAAGTTCCTGAAAATCAACGTGTTGAGTTTGCGACTTATCAGTTAACAGGTGAAGCCTAGTATTGGTGGCAAGACAACGTTGCAATATCTTGGGATGCCTTTCAGTTGGAATTCTACAAAAAGTACTTCTCCAATTCAGTCAGGATAGCTAAGGAGCTTAAATTGTTGCAACTAAAGTAAGGTCAAATGTCTGTAGCTGAATACACAAACAAGTTTGAAGAATTATGTCGATTTTCGAAGATTTGTCAGGGTGCTCCGGGAGACTTTGAGGAATGGAAGTGCATCAAATATGAAGGAGGACTCCGGAGTAATATTCTAAGTTCAGTGGACCTGATGGAGATCAGAGTTTTCTTAGACTTGGTGAACAAGAGTAGGGTTACGGAAGAATATTTAAAAAAGGCTGCTATGGAAAGGAATGATAGCCAGGAATTTCGTCGAAGAGAACATAATCAGAACTTTGCACCAAAGGGCCAGGAATTCAAGAGAAAAGGAAAACAGTCAGCGGCTGCTTCAGATGATTCGAGTTGTCAGCAATGCGGGAGCTATCACCCAAATAGGCCGTGTCATTTTGGTTCGGGCTTATGCTATAAGTGTGGTCGTCTTGGGCATATGTCCTGGAACTGTCCACATAAGGAGACTTAGGATGCTAGACGGTCCCAACGAGGTAGAGGTAACTGTGAAATTGGTAGTTAAATCCTAAATGCCTTATATAACATTAAAAATGCTGCGTTCATGCATAGTTAAAAATGAAAATGATGAAGTAGTATTAACATGTCAAAACTTAAGACCAAACCTAGATTGCGCCGTATGGGGTAGTACTGATAGAGCTTGCGCAGCTTAAGAAGCTAATGGGTAATGTAGAGAAAATGAATGAACTCTTAGGGACAAATGAAATCTGAGTAATTCAGCAAGAGTAATTCGAGAGTTGCATGAGACTATTGTTTAGAACCCAGTGATGGTGGACTATGAGGATGAGGTATGACGCGAATTTAACCTTTAACTGCTAATCGATTAGGTGTCGAGAGAAGGAGTAAGTGGCGATAGAGTTAATGTCGAAGACCGAATCATTTTCGATTACCTTATGTACAAAGAAACTGTTAGGATTGGTAGAACTTAAGAGTTAGATGAAGTGAGCGATAGGAATGAAATCCGCTCAATTACGTGTTCTCGGTAAGAAGCACCGATTGGAGGAAAAGTAAAATAACAACAGGAAGGTCTATACGAGCGAGAGTGCGTCAACGAACCTTTGCAAGTCAACATAGCCTTTCTTTTCTGACTCACATTAGTATTTCCATCTTGAATCCTAAGTTGGTGATGAGCGGATATTTTATATGCTTTTTGACATCATTTTCATATAGTTTTTAGTAATTTTTGTTTAGTTTTTATTAAGTTTTTATAGATTTTAGTGTTAAATTCACATTTTTGGATTCTACTATGAGTTTTTGTATTTTTGGATAATTTCAGGTATTTTCTAGCTAAAATTGGGTGACTTATAGAGCTTTCCAGAAATATATAATAGTCCATACCTTGCTTCGAATTAGAAGGCCCAAAACTGGCGTCCAACGCCAGCTTCCTGTCCCCTTCCAGGCATCTAGTGCCCAAAGAGCAGAGTCTAGCATCCAAAGGCCCAGAGAAGACCCTCTAGCTAGCATTTCACACCCAAGGAGCCTCATAGCACGTGGATCTCATCAAAAATCAGCCCAAACACTCACCAAATGGGCCCTAGAAGTGAATTTTAGCACTAAATAGACTACTTTACCCTTACTAGTCATCTGTTTAGTATTTAAAGTGTATCTTACATGATTTTCGTAGACATCATACACCATTCAGCCCTATTTTTGTTTTACATTGTGTTTTTACCATCAGTATGGGTTTCTAAACCTCCTAGGTTGAGGGGAGGAGCCCTACTGAGTCCTATGAATTAATAAAAGTATTATTGTTTCTTCTTCGATCCGTGTTTGATCTACTTCTAAGATGTATATTCTGATCTTCATCGTGGTGAACAGGATGATCTAACCAGTTAGCTCTATTTGTCATATTAAGACGAACGTGCCTGACAAACACCCGCATCTACTTGGGTTCGTATGAATACTCGTAAGGAAAATCACGAGCCAACAGCTATGTTTATACATATCTCAGACGGTTAATCCATGACTTCATTGGGGACTTCTCGAGACACCAGTTCAGCCGATTTTCGGGAAGATTAGGGTCTCTGTGGTATAGGCTAGAATCCAAAGAAGTTGCGTTCTCTAATCCGAAAGATTCGGCCTTGTCTGTGGCGTTTTGAGTAGGATCACCAGGAGAACGACTTGCTAAGCGCTTCACCCTTCGTCAGATTGGATGACCACGATCAATGGCGTTCAATCTATAGTAGAGGAGATCAATGACCACGGGCAATGGCTTTGATCACTTACAGCCTGCCATAGGAGAAGATCATTCACAAGTAAAGAAGACAGTAGTACTGGAGTTAATTCAGAAAGACAAAGCAATTCCAACTTTCAACTCTATTCCTATCATTTAATCCAATTGGTTTTATCCCTTCCAAGCATTTATGACATATAATCATTCAAGGTTTACATAATATTCCAACAACCTTCTGATTCTGCCTAACTAAGACCTGCAAGACAACCATAGCTTGCTTCAAGCCAAAATCCTTGTGGGATCGACCCTGACTCGCTCAGGTATTACTTGGACAACCCAGTACACTTGCTGGTACTGTTGCTGTACGGAAAGTGTGGGGAATTGCGTACGCACACACCAGTTGGTCACCTTTCTAATTCTATTCTTACTGGCATGAGTCTCATTTCTTCTGGGATGAGCCGAAACTTATCTTGGTATAATCATGTAAATCCTTGAAACTTTGGCGCTCAATATGGATGGAGTTGCTCTCTTTCACAAACTTGCATTTCTTGGATATCATCTGGCATGTATTTGATTCGATGTGCTTTATTCTCTTCCTATCATGGCTTGACTTCAATATTTCTTCTTTGGTGTGTACCTTAATTCTTCTTCTTGTGCATCTTTCTATTTTCTGGGTCTTGGTCCAATCATCATACCAGACCTCCTTTTAATTGTTGACAAACATTATTTGAATAGTTTGATCGCCTTTGAGCTTAGTATCTTTTCGAAACATCAACCCGAGCTTAGTTAACACTTCGTTTTACTCCTAGATATAACAACCAAGACACTAGTTCCTTAAAGCAAAATGCCAGGACACAGAAGAAGGAGTGCATAATGATGCAGTCTCAAGGAGAGTTGTGGAACCTTAATTCTTATCGGCCACATTGTCCATGATTAAGTCGACGCGTTGGGATGTACCGTTTGTTTAGATGTCTGAGGGCAACAAGTTTTTAAACCTTAGAAGGAATGGTAACCTCTGTACCAAACTTGAATCTAAAGAACTAATTGGAAATTCTACACATGCACTATCCAAGTGCTTAGAATGTGAGCGGATACGACATCGTGACAGCGTGTCGACGCTTCGCTAGAAAGACTCCGAGCTATGATCAAAGGATGTAATGCCATTAGGTAATCATGAATCGAATTACGAGTTCACCAACTTTTTGCCTATCAGGGGAGACTAATTTATCAAAGAAATTTATAAGATTACGTAGCGCATTGATCACCCTTGTGCTATAATAACCCGAGAATATTAGGTATTTTGAGTCCCAAGTTGGGAGCCGAGGCAACGGAGAAAATACTAAGCAAATTTGAGTTAAGATTATAACTGTGCAAAGCCCACAAATAAGTTACATATTCTTAAGAGTTACTTCAACAACCTAGAATCGGTGAGCCATCAAAACTAAGGAATTAAAATCAAGATGTGTCAAACCGTTTGAAGTATTAAGACAGATTAGGGACCGGTGAGGTATCTAGCAGTTTTTTCACTGTATCTTTTGAACTTGCACGACATATTCATATTCCACCACACCGGCAGTATGCCTCTGAGATAAACTACGTTTTACAATCTGAGTTAATCTAGTTGAAAAGGAGATTTGATGTATTGAGTAACTTCGGTTGAGGTTGACAATACCAGTGTAAGCAACTAGGCGAAAGAATAGTATCGATAATAAAGGTTACTCAAAATCAAGTTGAGATCGAAGGACACACTTGCAAACTTGAATCGGATATGCGGAAGGACTACCCACACCTCTTTTCAGATAACTAAATCTGAATTTTGAGGGCAACATTCTTAATTAGGTGGGTAGGATGTAAACCCCACAAAATTAGCGAATAATTAACTAATAAATTATTTATTTTATAAAAGAAATTAAAAATATAAATTTTATATTAAAATATGATAGAACTAATTAAAATAAGAATTTTGACACTAATTTCAAAGAATTTAGCCCAAGATTGGGCCAAACGGGCCGAACCGGTCGAACTGGGCCCAAGGCCTAATCCACCTTTCACCTAATACAATGAGCTGAAGCTCATTTCCTTCCCCAAAAGCCAAGAACACGTTCCTGGAGGAAGGGGAAAAAGGAGGAGAGCAAAACCCTTGTCCCACTTCAAGCCATCATATCTTGCTACTCCGAGTTCCGATCATCACACCGTTTGCGGCCACGCGGCTACAGCGTCAAGCTTTACAAAGACCAGTAGTTAATTTGGTAAGAAAGTCTCATTTTTAATCTCAGTTATTCCTTCTCTAATTTTCAAAATTAGATGAATTGGAGGTTGAAACTTTGTTGATTTTTAATGTTAGGATCAAACTAGCTTAGCGAACTTGCCGGGCTTTGACCCAATTCTCCGTTGGTGAGGTAAAAACCCTCAAACCCTATTGGATTTCTTGGTTATGTGTGTTGGAAATTAAGTGTATATGTGTGAATATTCATGATATGATATAGGTGAGGTGTATATATGTGATATGAAGCAAATTGGGAACGTTGGAAGCTTAATTGGAAGCTTGGAGTTGGAAACTAGATGCTGAATTTTTGGTGTTGAGGCTTGCAACATTGCCTAGTGGGTTGCCTTGGAAAATACGTGAAAATTGGCCAAGGTATAGTTTAGGTTTTACGTATTTAATATATAATTTTCTGTGAAAGCTTAGGCTAGAGACCCTAGGATAGGCATTAAATTTGAGATGTTGTTGATTGGTTAGAACGGATTACATGGATTATGTGATTATTGAGTTTTGAAGGTGGAGTTGGTGTTTTTATTGATGATGTATGTGAATTATGTATTATGATACTTGGTATGTATGAAGATTGATTTGAAGTTGAGAATTATACTTGATTTGGTTAATTGGTTTGTATATTGAATGTAGAATCGGGAGTCTTGGTTTTGAGGTTTGATGAAAATGGAAGATTGGAAATTGATAATGTATATTGTGAATTGTGAACTTGGATTATTGAGTTAAAATTGATGAAATAGAGAATTGATGTGTTGTGGAATGAATAAAAAAGTTAGAATGGGGTTGAGGCTAAATTGGTAAAGTTTTGGTTAAATTAAAAGAGGTTTGAGAAGAGTTTGTTTTGAAAATTGAGGTTTATTAGTTTTTGTGAAAATTGTGATTTTTGGCCAACTTTGGTGAGCATAGCGTGATCTCCGGACCCCTGATTTGTGTCAAACTTATTTAGAAATAAAATTGGGTCCGAGACGTTTATGTCGTTCGAAGAATGGAGGAAAAATAATTTATAACCAAAAAATTATGCGCGTTGGAAGTTTGAGGTTAAAAACTGAAACTCTACAGCTTTTGAAACTTAGTGAAATTTTTGGAAAAATGCATGTCCACGCGTACGTGTGGCCCAAGCATACGCGTGACATGGAATTTTTGCGTACGCATATACCCCCCTTCGCGGACAAACGCTACTGCCTGGTTTGCATCCGTACGCGTGACATTTCAGTAGTGCACTTCCACGCATACACATGACCCATGCGTACACATTTCAGTAGTTCTAAACCTCTATTTTCATTCCTTTGGTCCTAGATTTTGTTAGTAAGCCTAGTGATGAGATGGAACTAAGAAAGAGTGGTAACTTGAGGGTGAAGTAAGGTTGAAAAATGATGAATTATGTATGAAAAATGCAGAGAACTGAAGTATATGTGATGCCATGGTTGTAAAGGATGATTATGCATTAGTTATAGATGATTATGAATGAGTTATAATGATAATGAAATTGAAACTGATTGTGATGTGCCTCCGGGTAAGACGCAGTGGTGTTATCCACTTGCTCGGGGGTATGAATTGAGAATGAACAGATGAATGAATGAATGGTAATGATAATGATAATGTGTCTCTATATGTGACTCCGGGTAAGATGCAGTGGTGTTATCCACTTGCTCCGGGAAAATTCAAGGCTTCAAGTAAGACGCAAGGGCTATGTTCTGTTGCCGCTAGCTCCGGGCTGAGAATGTAACACTGCCTGTGTAAGAGGCAGGGTGAAGTTGTCCCCTACTCCGGGTACGCGAGTAAGATGCAAGGGTAGAGGTGTTGTCCCACTTGTTCCGTGTTTGGCGTTCTGTCCATGGTTAGCTACCATCCAGGACATGTCGGGCTGGCTAAGTAACCCACAGTTGATATTAACAACCATAGGACAGGCATGCATCATAAGCATATTGCTTGAATTGCTTGTTCAAGCTCTAATTGGGAATGCCTATGTGACTTTCATATGCTTACTTGTATACGTGCTATCTGCATTACTTGTATCCTAATTGTGTTTGTTATTGTCTGGTTGCTTGTCTGTGTTATTGTACTGGTGATGGAAGTTTTGGAGGAAAGAGGATGATGGAGGGTTAGGTTAAAGTATTTGGTTAAGTTTAGGAATCCTTAGAAAACCACCCTTATTTATGGTTTCGGTTTTAATTCTTAAGTTCGATAATCTAAATGTCGGCGTTCTAGGATGGCCTCTGGCATTTCCAAGACCTTATATCTTATGTGTGTGGCACTTTTACCATGCTGAGAACCTCCAGTTCTTATTCCATACTGTGTTGTCATTTTTCAGATGCAGATCGAGAGGCACCTCGATAGGCGTCTGGAGTTTTTGCGGTGAAGTGGTTTACTTTGGGGTTTTCTTTTGTTATTTTGATATTATTATGTATAAATTTATAGTTTCTCCCCTTGTGTATAAGAATTCCTTGTTTATGTACCTCTTAGAGGTTTTATGGAGAACTAGGGTTTATGTATGTACATTTTGGGACTTGAAGCTATGTATATATATACGTAAATATTCTCCGGCCAGCCTTAGCTTTGCAACTGAATTAGGAGCTTGTTATCTTGTACCCTTGATCTTCTACTCTTATATTTTGTATAATTATGTTAGTGGACTTTAGATTTCTTCGTACGCAAGTAACCACGTTTTTTTATCGTTGTGCTTTTATATTTTGCGATTTTTACTTTACTTTTTCATCAAGGCTCATCGTATATTAAATCTTTTCAATTATTATACTATATATATTTTATTTTAGAGGTCGTAGCACCTCGCCACCTTTATTTTACATCCTAGGTGTAAAGGCTCTGTGTGGTAGGGTGTTACAACCGGCAAGTGCACGGGGTCGTCCAAGTAATACCTCTGGTGAGTGAAGGTCGAATCCTATGGAGATTGTCGGATTGAGCAAGCAATGGCTATCTTATAAATTTTAGTCAGGCGATTAGAAAAGTTGGTTGTTTGTTTTAAAGCATAAACGAAATAGTAAAGAACGAAATACCAAATTGATGTGAAAACAGTGATAAAGATTCAGTTAAGGCTTCAGAGATGCTATTTTCTTCCAGATTAACTTTTCTTAATGTCTACTTCAATAATGAATGATTTATTCAATGATAGCCGTAAGTGACTAACTCATGTCCTTTCATCAGGTTAATCTCTTCTAAACCACAACAGTCCACCATATCCGAGTAACTCATGTCCTCTCATCAAGTTGACTCATGGCTTCTCACTGTAGCCGAAGATAAAGCTCTAAACAATCCACTCCCTTTCGGGATCCTACTCAAGACGCCACAGACAAGGTCGGATCTTCCGGATCAGAGAGTGCGACTTTTCTGACTCTAGCCTTAGCACCACAGAGACGTCAGTAACCCACGGTCAACAGAATTTCATGTCACGTATCCAAAGTTGTCCAGGTGCTCTCTTGGAATCCGCAATGCATTCTCTAGCTTTAGTTCAATGCTATCTGGGTCAGGACTCGCACGGAACCCATGTAGAACAAGGATGAATGTCACGGTTCACCCCCAATTCATTGAGATTGAAGAACAAGAACGCATAAGAGAATAGAATCAGACATATTGAAATAGAAACAGTAATATTATTAATCCATGAGAATCAGCAGAGCTCCTAACCCTAACTTAGGAGGTTTAGTTGCTCATAGCTTACAGAAAATAGTAGTGAAAGGTTCGAATAAGCCAAAGATCAAAAGTTCTAAACAAATGTGATCTTTGTTCTATTTATACTAATCTAATAATGAAAAGAATACAAAAATATGATAGACTAGACTTAAAGGTGCGAAAATTCACTTGTTGGGCCCACTTGGTGAGTGTTTGGGCTGAGCTTGGGGTGACTCCATGTGCTGGGACTCCTCTTGGGGCGTTGGACGCCAGACTTGCTCCCTTTTGGGCGTCTAAACGCCAGCTTGCTTCCTTTGGGGAGTCCAAACGCCAAGCAGGGGTCAGTGGGGCGTTCAACGCCCGTTTTGGGCCATCCTTTCCAAAGATAAGTATGAACCATTATATATTGCTGGAAAGTCCTGGATGTTAGCTCTCCAACGCCGTTAAGAGCGCGTCAATTGGACCTCTGTAGCTCCAGAAATGCTCGTTTGAATGCACGGAGGTCAGAATCTGACAGCATCTGCAGTCCTTTCTCTATATCTGAATTAGGCTTTTCCAAAACTTGACAGAATCACCCAAAAATCACCTAAAAACATAACAAAAACACAAAAACTCAAAATAGCATCCAAAAAATAATTTTTGTATAAAAACCTACTAAAACTTAATAAAAACTTAGCAAAACATTACCAAAACACTATGAAAATAATGCAAAAAAGTGTATAAATATCCGTTCATCACCTTCCATGGTGGGGACGAATTTGCCCTCCACGAAACGATGTTGTTCGCCTCATGATCCAAAACGACGTCGTTTTGTCTGGGTTGAATGGGGACCAAATTTTTCTGGAGGTGACACGTGACAGTTAACTTGACACGTCAGGCCGTTAACCTCTACGTAGGACGTTCTGACTGGGTCAAACTGCCATTGGGACGTATCTGGTGTATAACTAAAAACGTCAGAATCAAAATTTTAGTTAAATTTTATTGGGGACAGATTTGTCCGACCATGAATTCTTTGGGGATCTATTTGAGTATTATTCAAAAAATTATAGAGTGAATACCCCACCCGCTCCCTGACAATTATCTCAAAAGGACAACGAGGTCCCCAAAAAAAAACATCCAACCCGGCCCTTGATCTTTTTTTGGAACTGATTAGCCCCTGTGCCAAAAAAACATTGACTTTTTTTGACACAGGACTAATCAATCCCATAAAAATAAATTTCAGGAGCCGAGTTGTATATTTTTTTTTGTCAAAAACTTCGTTGTCTTTTGAGGTAATTGTCATTGGCTATTTTGAATTTTTCTCAAAAAATTTTATAACATTCGAACTTTTCTTTGGCCCACTGCCGGCAAAGCTGACCCGGCCAAAAACCAAAACCCGCACCACCAGTACAGTACAAATCAGACCCGACCCGCCCTAGTCAGGAGATGGATACCTAATTTTCCAGCCACCATGCCGTCACCACGAGAACGCAGCGTCGCTGCTGGATGCTTCCACTTCGCCTCCTGAAGCTGAAGACTTCGCCGGCTCCACCGCTTCTTTCTGGTCATCGCAAAGGAGAAAGAAGGACCGCGCTATCTTCAACTGCAGCTCGCCATGCCACTAGCTGCCGTGGCACGCCTCGCCTCCTCCGTCTCCGTTTGTTCGTCGACTCTCGCCGATTCCACTGCTGCGCATTGGACCGTCGCGTTTCCTGACCCTTGTTCAGTTTGCTGCTTGTTTCGGAGTGTCTGGAACGGTCCTGGTTCTTGGGTTCGAGCATGACCGCTACTGTTTCGCGACCTTCATTCTCTTTTTCTTTTTTAATTAGACCCGCCTGCCCGCCCTGTTTTGAAATTCTGAAAATCTTCAACCTCGCTTCTTCAGAGCTGCTCATCGTCCCTGGGTGTTGCAAGAAAACTTCCATTTCCGTCCTACTCAGCGCTACAACGGCGACGTGCGAAGAAGAACGTTTTCGCCGCCTGGCCATGCGATTTCCCATCACCGTTGCTTCCTTCTTGCAGGCCTTGTGGGATTGATCAACTCGGTTGTGGCAGATCGTCCGGTGCTTCCTGTCTCCGCCTCGTCGCATCTGCTCCGCTTCGTTGCATCTGCTCCACCTCGTCGCAGCTGCTCCAGATTGAAGAACATCCTCTATCGCTACTTCGGGTAAGAGTGGTCTAGGTGGAATCAAAGTTTGCAGTCTTGGAGATATCATCTATGTTGAGAATTTTTTTTTTTAATTTTTATTTTGTCTCAGATTGTGCAATGTTAATATGTTATTATTCTATTAGGAGCAAAGCTTGAAGTGGACTTTCCCTAGATCGTTGGGTGATCCACGTGGCCCATTCGCAAGAATTTTCCCTCCTTTGCACAAGAGAAGAGCCATCTACATTTTTGGTTGCAATAACAATAACGAACCTATCACGTTTTTTTTCTTTGCAGTGACGAGCAAACAAAAACCATCCCCGTTTTACTCTTTCGGGTAAGCATGTGTTACCAAAATAATCACACACACACACACACATATATATGCTTAAGATCTGCGGTCGTTATTATACTGTTTTGTTTTTAAAAAGGAAGATAAAAATCTTTTTAGGATGATACTACTTGGTAGTTGCAATGTTCCTTACCATGGGAATGCACACCTAGTGTTTGATGTAATTCCTCGTAGTACATGGGTGTGCTTCTTCTTTCTATATTTTCAAGATCACATTCTTTTTCGCCTCTTGCTCCATTTCCATACATTCCTATCCCCACCTATTGCAATCTGTGTGTAAAGCAGTTAGAACTTTTTTCCCCATTCGTGAACATGCTGCCATAGTTGTATAGTTGCATGGATTATGGATAGGGAGAACTTTGCCGTGATCTGAAGTTAATGCATAGCGATTAGTAAATAAGTTAAGAACTTGTACAAATTTATGCTGCTAAGCTTTAACCAGTTGCTACAAATTTGGAATGGCTGACCTTCAAAATCTAACCAAATATAACCTTGTTCATGCATATTAGTTTTATGCTGCAATGCATAAGTCTTGATTATCTAGCTGTCGAATCTTATTAGTCTATCATATGAACACGATTATTTATAGAGTTTTGGTTTCATTGTCCAAAGGACTTATTTTTTCTTGAGGTCCAGTTCATGCTTGTCATTTGTTTGAAAAAGGTGATCAAGTTAATACCTAGAATTTTGAGGATTATTAAAGTATGATGTTTGTGATTTTTAATGTCGGAACTGTTAGGCTAAAGCCTGTCATCTTGTTGCCAGTTAACAGACCTTGCAATCCACCTTGCTTGAGTAAATTTTCTTGAGGATGTATTAAATATTCTCTAATATAGAATATAGTCCTCAAATAGACACAGTCTGACATACTTTTGTAAATTGAGCATAACTTTGTAGATGCTTACTCTTTTAATATGGTTTCAATGCTATGGTAAACCCACTTAAACTGATGTTTGGGTGCAGAGGATTGTTTTGTTCTTGACTTCTCATGGTTTTAGCCATGATTGTTTGTCACTAACGCCTGTGCAATACACGTATTAGTCACGACCATGCTAATTTATCATTATTCTTCACTTCTCTCTCTCACAAGCATGCACATGAACAGAAGACACTTCATATTAGCTTTTCTGGGAAAATTGACGTTGATGTACTTCTAGTTCCCCAACTTGGACTTAATACAGTCTCTACAAGTTTTAATCATAGTTCCAAGAGTAAATAGTTACAAGAACTGAGAGAGAAGAAAGATTTTGTGCCATCGAGAGCAATTGGTAACTCTACAAAATCATTGATTAGTTGTTAAGACTAATGAATTCAAACTTATTGTTAAGACTAATGAATTCAAACTTGTTGTTTAATTATGTTTCCTTATTGTACATATACATTTTAGGGACTATAGATCCCAACCATAAATGTGATTCCTGAATTTATTAAGCCATATACTGGTTTTATTGTCCTTATTTTATTTATGCAGTTCCATAAATAGGAATTTTTTTGCTGAAACTTTTATTGTAGCTTGTGATACTAATTGTGATTAATGTAAGTCGTCTCATAGGCACCCAGGTGAAGCTTTGATGACTGGTACTCCGGCAGTAAGCAGCTTAAGAGCAGCTTTCTCGTATTGTGTACAACAAGTGCGTAGCTATGATTATCATCACTATCTTTGCCTTCTTGAACTGCCCCCATCTATGCGGAAGGCAGCATTTGCACTCCGCGCCTTGAATGTTGAAACATCTAGAGCTATGGATGTGGCTTCAGATACCAGGATCGGTCTTATGCGCCTTGTATGGTGGCAAGAGGCCATAGACAAAATGTACTCCAATAAATTGATTGAACACCCAACAGCGCAGGCCCTTTCGTCTGTGATAGCAGAGACCAAGCTTAGTAAGACATGGTTGAAACGATCTGTTGAAGCCAGGATCAATGACGCAAGAAGAGAGGACACTGAAATGCCAGAAACCATTCAAGAATTGGAGAAATATGCTGAGGACACAGTATCAACCATGCTTTACTTGACCCTTCAAGCTGGTGGGATCAATTCAACTGCAGCAGACCATGCAGCCTCACACATTGGAAAGGCCAGCGGCATTCTCCTTCTCCTCAAATCACTGCCTTATCATGCAAGCCGCAACCGCCATTTTTCTTACATACCAACTGAAGTGGCATTCAAGCATGGTTTGATAGTTAAACAAGGTGGTCGAGACGAGGTACGATTGGATCCTCGTGAGGGGCTTCGCAATGCTGTTTTCGACATGGCATCGGTAGCCAATGCTCACTTACAGAAAGCTCGGCAGTTGGCCAAGAGTGTCCCTGCTGAGGCAGTTCCAGTGCTCCTGCCAGCAGTGCCTGCTGAGGTTATCTTAAATACCCTAAGTAAGTTCCAATTTGATGTATTTGATTCAAGGCTAGCAAAAGGAGTTCTGGGAATACCCCCTTTGTGGTACCAACTTAAACTGAAGTGGGTTTCATGGAGAGGAAAGTACTGAGAAGTTATGTTATGTATCCTATCTCAAATGTTAGAAATTTTTCATAAAATTTCCCCCTCTGATTAGAAGAGATAGCTTCTATATTTTGTGTGGTCTTAATAAAAGATACGTTTCTTGTGTTCAAAGACAATAACTAAGGTGATATTAACTTATTAAGTATCTCTGGAGATTATTTGATTTCAAATTTCAATCTCAAGCATTTGTTTGTACTTGATCCATATTTCATTATTTCATGTACCTGGTTGACTTGTTTACAATTGCTATTTAGTCCAACAAATTTCTGTGGAGGTTGATGGATACAACTTACCTAGCTGGCAGCCAGAAAACACAGGACCCACAAAAGGTTAAATCAAATATGAAATCATTAATCTATGACCACATATTAGGTGCCAAGTTGAAATAACAAATGTTCCTCAACTAATCTTGTGGTGTGGTTTTAACCAATTAAAACTAAGCTTGACACATAATATATAATTAGATATTTTAATATTTCAATTCAATCCTTTTCTTCTAAGAATGCAATACTATCATTCCTAGATTCTTTCAATATTTAAACGATAACTCCTGAAAAAATCTCGTTTTAAAAAATGTTGTTGTGGTGTTCATAATTGCCTGTCGTTGTCATTCTTATATAGAAAAACAATCTAGGTTAATAGACCGCAATAATAGTTCAATGGGAAAAGATTATTAATATAGGACAAAATATGAAGCATCAAAATTCTTGTGCTACTTTCCTTCTAAAGTATTTTGTTTATTGATTAGGGAAAATCACGAGCTCATCATTTTAGTTTGGACCTTATCACATTTATCAGAAATTTGGCTAAAATATGCAAATAGGATAATAATACACACTGCTCACCGATCTTGTGATGAGAGATGGAAAGCAAACACAGTACCAGAGATATTCTATCTAATTGCTTAATGCTTATTATTATAATTATATATATGCAAATGCAATCACCAACAAACAGTTTTAATTATTTTTAAAAGTAAAATATAACTATAAAAATTTTCAATGAAATGTGAAATACATGTTGAAATATCGAAGTAATGGTTTTCGGTTGTTATTTTATTGTTTCTGTTTCGTAGAATATTTTAGTATCCACAATCATTTAATAGATGCCAAGTTTATTATAATAGATATAATATTTATATTTATCTATGATATAGAATTAATGGGTAGAAGCTCCGCCAAGTTTCTTT
>NC_029785.2:50854711-50890186 GCF_000816755.2 Arachis ipaensis | reverse complement strand
TTATACCTACGGGTAAATTACCCGCCAAGTGAGAAAGGTTCTACTCTTAAGTTAAAGAGTTTTGTTTTACTTTAATTACTTTGGTTTATCGTTACGAAAACATACGGATATTTATCTGTACTGGAGTACATTTTTCTTCTGTGTAGCGTTATTTTATAAGATAAGAGAGAAAAAATGATATTATAAAAAGAGACAATTATTTAAGAGAAAGAGAAAATAGAAATACACCAAAATTTGATATTATAAGTATTATAATTATTTATCTATTTAATAAATATAATATTATTCTAACCAGGCTTATCTTAACACTCCCCCTTGGATAACCATTTAGGAATATGCATCGTTAAAACCTTACTAAAGAAAAATCCAGTGGAAAAAAAAACTTTAGTGAAGGAAAAAGAGTACAAAATCCTTTGTGATGGGGACTGCCTCGTTAAAAACCTTGTCAAGAAAAACCCAATGGGAAAAAAACCTGACCAAGGAAAAAAGAGTACAGTCTCCCCCTCTTGTCAACATCATTTAACGTCTCGAAATCGGTGCATCCCAATCCCATGTACCAATATTTCAAATGAGGGTTTTGGGAGTGACTTTGTGAATAAATCTGCCAGATTGTCACTTGAACGGATCTGTTGGATATCAATTGTCCCTTGATTTTGAAGATCATGAGTGAAGAAGAATTTGGGAGAAATATGCTTTGTTCTATCACATTTGATGTATCCGTCTTTAAGTTGAGCAATGCATGCTGTATTATCTTCAAACATGACAGTTGGAGCTATCTTATAATCAATCAGTCCACATGATCACAGAATATATTGGATCAAACTCCTGAGCCAAAAATACTCGCGACTTGCTTCATGAATCGCTAGTATTTCGGCATGATTAGAGGATGTTACAGCAATCATCTGTTTCGTGGACCTCCATGATATAGCTGTTCCACCATAGGTAAACAGGTATCCTATTTGAGATCTCCCTTTATGTAGATCAAACAAGTATCCGGCATCTGCATAGCCAACTAGTTGTGACTTGGATTCATATGGATAAAACAATTCCATGTCAACCGTTCCATGAAGATATCAAAAGATTTGTTTGATTCCACTCCAATGTATTCTGGTTGGAGAGGAACTATATCTTGCCAGTAAATTCACAACAAATGATATATCGGGTCGTGTATTATTAGCAAAATACATTAGTACTCCAATGGCACTAAGATATGGTACTTCAGGACCAAGGATATCTTCATTTCTTCCTTAGGACGGAATTGATCCTTTTATACATCCAAAGATCTTACAATTATTGGGGTACTTAATGAATGTGACTTATCCATATAAAATCTCTTCAATATCTTTTCTGTTTATGTTGTTTGATGAATAAAGATCCCTTTTTTGTATGCTCGATCTGCAGGCCGAGACAAAATTTAGTTTTTCCAAGATCTTTCATCTCAAACTCTTCTTTTAGAGTTTTTATAATTGTTGGAATCTCTTCAGGAGTCCCAATGATATTTAAATCATCAACGTACACATCAATTATAATGAATCCAGATGCAGATTTCTTTATGAAAACACATGGACAGATATCATCATTCTTGAATCCATTGTTGGCCAGATACTCAGTAAGACGATTATACCACATTCGTTCAAATTGCTTTAGACTGTATAAAGATCTTTGCAAATTGACTGAGTATAATCCCCGTGAATATTCATTGGATGGTTTAGATATCTTTAGTCCTTCAGGGACTTTCATATAGATATCTCGATCTAATGAGCCGTATAAGTAGGTTGTTATCACATCCATTAAATGCATATGCAGTTTATGATATGTATATAAACTGACCAAATAACGCAATGTTATTGCATCCACTACAGGAAAATACGTTTCTTCATAATCTATACCGGTCCTTGGTGAAAAATCTTGTGCCACAAGTCGGACTTTGTAGCGCATAACTTCATTTTTCTCATTTCGTTTTCTCACAAATACCCACCTGTATCCAACAGGTTTTACATCTTCTAGTGTACGGACTGTAAGACCCAGTTAATTAACGGCTAATTAACCCATAAATGAGAATTTATTCTAGAAAGCCAAAAATGTTATTTTTATGGCTTAATATGATAGAGGAAATTGAGACGAGAATTTCGGTACCAATTTTATAGAAATCGGACCAAGATTGGACCGAACGGGCCAAACCGGGCCACGGGACCAATCTCAAGTGGTTCTTATAGGATGTCACCGTTAGAGATGGCCGAGCTAAAGTCTCAATTAGAGGAATTGTTGGGTAAGAACTTTATCCGACCAAGTGTTTCCCCGTGGGGTGCTCCAGTGTTACTGGTAAAGAAGAAAGATGGAAATATGCGGCTCTGTGTGGATTACAGGCAGCTGAACAAGGTCACCATAAAGAATAAGTACCCATTGCCAAGGATTGATGATCTCATGGATCAGTTACAAGGAGCTGGGGTTTTCTCTAAGATCGATTTGCGATCCGGTTATCACCAGATAAGAGTGAGGGGTGAGGATATCCCTAAGACCGCTTTCAGGACTCGTTGTGGTCATTACGAGTATACTGTAATGTCCTTTGGGTTGACGAACGCTCCTGCAGTATTCATGGATTACATGAATAGAGTATTCCGTCTGTTTCTGGATAAATTCGTTGTTGTCTTCATTGACGACATACTGATTTACTCCAAAACTGAAGAAGAGCATGCAGAACACTTGAGGACCGTGTTGCAGATTTTAAAGGAGAAGAAACTCAGATGTTTTGGTGGCCGGGTATGAAGAATGATGTGGCGGAATATGTTTCAAAGTGCTTAACTTGCCAAAAGGTAAAGATTGAACATCAAAGACCTTCTGGGATGTTGCAACCTTTAGAGATTCCGCAATGGAAGTGGGAAAGTATTGCAATGGACTTTGTGTCGGGATTGCCAAGGCCTAGGACTGGTTTTGATGCTATCTGGGTGATTGTGGACCGACTGACAAAGTCAGCTCACTTTTTGCCCATTCGGATGACTTACACCCTTGAGGAGCTAGCTCGGTTATACATAAAGGAGATTGAACCTTAGGTTATGACCTAAAGGTACATAATGCTACCCATGAAGCCATGGTAACTAGGCTAGGATGCCCGAAAGTTTCGTTCAGGTTCAAGCAGCGTGATTTTGTCCATAATTTAATCTGCTTATCGATGATCGGTCTTGATCTTATCTTGGGATTGGACTGGTTATCTGAGAACCATGTCCTGCTTGATTGTTCTACAAAGTCGGTGTAATTTATGCCGGAGGATACAGAAGGGTCGGTTGTGGTGAATAATTATTACTTGAATTCGATGATGGTGAACTGTTCTGGAATCGAATGTCAGGGTATCCTGTTGTTAACCGCGGGTGTTTCGGGTGATGATCAAAGGTTGGATCAGATTCTGGTGTTGAGAGCTTGTGTTTTGGATCAACCGGCAAGTTGGGATTGGTATATGCTGTTAGTGGAGTTTGCATACAATAATAGTTACCATATGAGCATCGGAATGGCTCCGTATGAGGCACTGTATGGGAGGAAATGTCAATCTCCGCTATGTTGGTATGAAACTGGAGAGAAAGGCTTGTTGGGGCCGGAAATGATAGCTGAGACTACTAAACAAGTTAAGAAAATTCGAGACAGGATGCTTACGGCGCAGAGTCGCCAAAAGAGTTACGCCGATCAGAGGCGGAAGCCCTTGGAATTTGAGGAAGGAGATCATGTTTTCCTGAAGGTTACTCCGACCACAGGAGTAGGTAGAGCGATTAAAGCAAAGAAGTTGAATCCTCGATACATTGGTCCATTTCAGATCCTGGAGAGGATTGGGCCGGTGGCGTATCGGGTGGCTCTACCACCTCATCTTTCGAACCTGCACGATGTGTTTCACGTGTCGCAGCTTTGGAAGTACACCCCTAATGCTAGCCATGTGTTAGAACCCGAATCGGTTCAGTTAAGGGAAGATTTGACGCTTCCAGTGGCTCCAGTCAGAATTGATGATACTAGTATTAAACGATTGCGTGGAAAAGAGGTTTCATTAGTCAAAGTGACTTGGAGTCGAGGCGGTGTTGAAGAACACACTTGGGAACTTGAGTCATGTTCTTGTGTCCCTTTGGGTTTCCTTTGGGGTTTCCTTATTTTATTATATGTATATATTATTATGCTCGGACCGGTTATCTTCGCAGCCGGATTTTGAGTCTTGATATTCCCGTTTTTGACACTCCTTATATATATGATCTTGCGTTAGCTTATCCTTTGCTCGTTACGTTATCGATCGGAGTGTTGCGCGTTCGAGTTACGGTTTTTGTTTACCCCTTTTTCTACAAAGGCTCCTAGCTATAATCAATTATTCATACTACTATACGTACTAAATTTTTGTTTTAGAGGTCGTAATACCTTGCCATCTCTGAATTATGACTTAAGCATAAGACTCTGTATGGTAGGGTGTTACACGGACTACAGGTCCAAAAACTTCATGTTTTGCAAGTGAGTCTAATTCAGCCTTCATGGCTTCTTCCCATTTTGGCCAATCATTCCTTTGTCAATATTCTTTGACTGATCTTGGCTCAAGATCCTTACTTTCATGCATGATATTTAATGCCACATTATATGCAAATATTTCATTGACAATTGTCTTATTTTGGTCCCATTTCTCTCTTGTAAAGATATAATTTATCGAGATCTCATCATTTTCAAAATTTTCAGGTACCTGAACGTCTTCTAGTGTTAAAACTATATCAGAATTTTGGACAACTGCAGGTGTCTTTACTATGTCTTTTTCAACAGGAATAATATTTACCTCTTTACGCTTTCGAGAATTTTTGTCTTTGGAACCGACAGGCCTGCCATGCTTCTGGCGTGTATTTGCTTCGGTGGCAATTTGTCCAGCTGAGACATCAATTCGAATTGGGACATTTTTCGCTGGTATATAAGATTCGGTTATCCTCTTTGTATCGGAAAATGCATCAGAAAATTCATTTGCTATTCTTTGCAAATGTATAATCTTTTGAACTTCTAGTTCACATTGCCCTGATCGACGATCTAAATGCATCAACGATAATGCATTCCAATTAAGTTCCTTTTCAGGAAGCTTATTCTCTCCCCCTAATGTTGGAAATTTTGATTCATCAAAATGACAATACGCAAATCAGACTTTAAATACATCCCCAGTTTGTATCTCAAGATACCTTACTATAGAGGGAGAATCATATCCAATATATATCTCCAACTTTCTTTGGGGTCCCGTTTTGGTGCGATTAGGTGGTGCAATGGGAACATATATCGCACACCCGAATATTCTTAAACGGGAAACATTTGGCTACTGGCCAAAAGCTAATTGCATAGGAGAGAATTGATGGTAACTCGTTGGCCTCAAATGAATAAGTGCTGCGACATGTAAAATAGCATGCCCAAAATCGAGGTTGTTAGATTTGTTCTCATAAGTAAGGGTCTAGTAATTAATTGGAGGCGCTTAATAAGTGATTCTGCTAACCCATTTTGTGTGTGAACATGAGCTACTGGATGTTCAACACTTATTCCATCAGCCATACAGTAAGCATCAAAAGCTTGAGAAGTAAATTCACCAGCATTATCAAGACGGATTGTTTTGATTGGATTTTATGGAAATTGTGCTTTTAATCGAATAATTTGAGCCAGTAATCTCACAAACGCCAGGTTGCGAGAAGACAATAAGCACACATGTGACCATCTCGAAGATGCGTCTATCAGGACCATAAAATATCTAAAAGATCCACATGGTGGATGAATAGGTCTACATATATCACCTTGAATCCTTTCTAGGAATTCAGGAAACTCAAATCCAATTTTTACTGGTGATGACCTTAAAATTAACTTTTTCTGAGAACATGCAGCACAACAAAATTCACTAGATTTAAGAATCTTTTGGTTCTTTAGTGAATGTCCATGGGAGTTTTCAATAATTCTCCGCATCATGGTTGTTCCCGGATGACCCAATCAGTCGTGCCAAGTTATGAATTCATTTGGGCTAGTAAACTTCTGGTTTACAGTGGCATGTGATTTAATTGCACTAATCTTGGTATAATATAAACCAGATGAAAGTGAGGGTAACTTTTCTAATATAACCTTTTTTATTTGAATCATGAGTTGTGATACATAAGTACTCATGACTTCCCTCATTCATAGTTTCAATATGATATCCATTTTGACGAATATCTTTAAAACTCAACAGGTTTCTTAGAGACTTGGTAGACAATAGTGCATTATTTATTATGAATTTTGTTCCTCCAGGAAACAAAATTATAGCTCTTCTGGAGCCTTCTATCACATTATCTGAGCCAATAATAGTATTAAAATATTATTCTTTTGGCACAAGATGGGTAAAATATATATCACTTTTGAGAATGGTGTGCGAACTTGCACTATCTGCAAGACATACATCTTTATTATATATCATTGCCATTTCCTTCAAAGATAAATAATAATAATAAAATGAGTAGTAATACAAGCACAGCCAAATTGAATTCTTGATTGGAATTATTTTTCTAAGAAACACTGTACATAAAAATAATGTCATATATTAAAATTTTATTTTAAAATTTGACACATTTAATGATTTCAAAATTCATAAACATTAATATTTCATTATTTATATACATCATATTTGAAACTTAGATACATAGAAAATAAAATTTAACAATAAGTTCTTTACATTATTTATTTACATGGATACTTAACAATCCCACATATTAAACTATTCCATCATTGATCAAATGACCAATATTTTCTTCAGGATCCTCAGAGAAATCAGAAACATCATAATGAGTGGTGGAATTTTCAGCATCATTTGAAACAAAATTTGTTTCCTTTTCTTTGTCATCCTTTTTCAAAGATGTTTGATAAAGATCGATTAGGTGCCTCGGTGTATGATAGGTACGCGACCAATGGCCCTTTCCACCACAACGGAAACACTTATCCTCTGTTGATTTATTTTGCCCAATATTTCTTTCTTTATCCCACTTTTGGTGAGATCCTCTCTTTTGAACATAATTTCTTTTCCTTCCATAATTTTTCTTGTTATTAAGACCTTGCCATTTATCTCTTTTGGAGTAATTTACCGCATTTACTTCAGAAAATGGGGCGGCGCCAGCTGGGCGCGCTTCATGATTCCTTAAAAGTAATTCATTGTTGCGTTCAGCAACAAGAAGGCAAGAAATTAACTCAGAATATTTTTTAAATCCTTTTTCTCGATACTGCTGCTGCAGGAGCATATTCGAGGCATGAAAGGTCGAGAAAGTTTTCTCTAACATATCATTATCAGATATCGTTTTCCTACATAATTTCATTTGTGAGGTGATTCAAAAATTGCCGAATTATATTCATTTATGGATTAAAAATCGTGTAGACGCAAGTGCGTCCATTCATATCGGGTTTGAGGAAGTATCACCGTCTTTTGATGATTATACCTTTCTTCAAGGTCTTTCCAAAGATCTACAGGATCTTTTAATGTAAGATATTCATTTTTCAATCCTTCGTCAAGATGACGACGAAGAAAAATCATGGCTTTGGCTTTATCCTTCTGGGATGCATTATTTTCAATCTTAATGGTATCTCCAAGATCCATTGAATCAAGATGGATTTCAGCATCTAATATCCATGATAAATAATTGTTTCCAGATATATTAAGAGCATTGAATTCAAGATGAGAAAGTTTTGACATAATGAAAATTTATTACCTGAGTCTTCTTAAAAATTTGATCAGAGTCTCGTGCTGATAATGTGTTGTGAAATAAATAAATAAGAAAGATAAAATAGAGAAATATAAATATGCTTTAATCTCATTATAATATAAGTAATTTATCTATTTACTAATATTATGAATATTATAGCTTAAAACTACAGAGAGATAAGAGAAAGAGTTTATTAACAGAGAAGAATATTATAGAATATATCTCAATTTAAGCATTCTACTACTGTGAATAGAAGTTGACCTGTAGCAATTCAAAGTGGCCAATGTACTTTTTTAAAGTATTAGATAGAATAATATTTATTAAAATGAATATACCCATTGTAATGATTTTTTTTTGAATTGTTATATTTTGTGTAAATTCTTTGAAGGCACAAGATAATAAAATAGGTTGACTTTAATATCATTAGAAGCTAAATTTAATTGTTCAAATAAGTACCACTAATTATATTTAAAAATTAATTTTGTAATAATAATATGATTTACATATTAATTTTTTTCGGATAAATTTATTTCAAAATATAGAAATTAGACTCAATTACGCTAAAATTTTAAAGGTAATATAGAACTTGACAACAAAATTAATATTCATTAAGGAAATAAATTTATTTATGGCTATTTTCTAATTATAAATAATAACAAGACTTATAAAAAAATATTAATGTCATCATTTTTATTAATTAAATCATAAAAATCAAATCAAATCATATTTATTGAGCTAAATTTAAATCATGTGAATTAAGGACTAAACTAAAATAAGATAATTTTTTAATTATTCAAATTGAATGCAATAAATAAAATTAATGTTGATAGATAATCATGGTCTTCTGATCTTCTATATATAGATAGCCATACAAAATTATAAAAATTATTTTTATTGTTTTTGCTTTTTCAACTTTTTTATGTATAAATGTACTCAAAATGAGAAGGCATGGATGAGTGTTTCATTAATTATTTGTTTGATAAATATTATAGTCTGAAAATGTCTCAATTTAGGCATTCTACTGCTGTCGATGGAAGTTGAACCTCTAATAATTCAGGGTGATCAAGATATTTTTTATAGTATTACATAGAAAATATTTTTTAAAATAAATATACCCATTGTAATTAATTTTCTTTGTCAATATGTTATCTTTTACCTAACAAATAATATCCATGTTGTATTATTTTTATCAGAAGTCATACATAATTGATTGATAATTTTATATATAAAAATACTCATGTAATAATTAAATACCATATTGTTATCTTGCTAAAGTTAATTCTCCTATGATTTTGCAAATGTATAGCACTATCAGATGAAAATTGATTGGATTACATTTATTTTCAACGAAGTAGATGACTTAGACCTAATCACGGTCCGAGTTGATAAAAATTTAAAAAATGCTAACAATACAAATATATACTTTTTATTTTTAATACTCAATAATAAATATATAAATTAAAACTAATATTGTTTCGTACAAAATCATAAAATGTATAGCATACTCAAAACATATCCAATCTGTATTAACTGATTATTTATCAATCACGTTATGACAAATCTGGTTATTAAAAAAGATTAAAATTAACTTAAATATACACAATATTATTTTATACTTTTTATTTTTAATTTATTATCATAAAAAGTCATACATATGATAAGAGAACCTCATCTTTTGACCAATGATTATTCCATTCAATGGTTTCTATAAAAAAAAAAAGACATAATAATATTGTGTTTGGCAAGAATATATAGAATTTTAAAAGGTTGAAGCATAAGTTTAATTCTTAACATATTCATAAATAAAGTGCAGAGTAGATAAAAAGACAGCTAATAAAGGAATAAATGGTTAAAGCTTTCTCAATACTAACAATCGTAGTGTATAATAGGTGTTCTATAATTTTTTTAGATTTGATTGTTTCTTTATTATTATATGTTGTTCTGTTTAATTTATGCTAAAAAGATTTATGATAATCACCTTATCGTGGTAGTGTAAAAGTTTTTGGTATTATATTTACTTTATATGCTCTTAAATCTCATGTTCTTGATGAATATTTGTGACTGAATAATTATTAAAAGAAATTGGTTTAATATCTATTTTATATTCTATTTAAATTATAATAGTGAGTAAATATTTTTTTTCAAAATAAATAATAAGATTTTTTAATAAAAACAATGTTTAAATAATTGTGAAATTAGATTATACCACAGATGATGATAAATATTTTGGCATTAAATCTGCTATAAAACAAATTTTTAGGAATAGAATGTTGTATTATATAGTTTAGTTATATTTTTCTTATCTTCAATCTATATTATTTAGATTGGTATATTTCTAAAAAGGGTTATTCAAATTTTTTTTTAAATTATTAAATCAAATCAGTTACAAACTAATTAATTAGGTTGATTAAATAAATTCTAGATAAATAATCATTAAAATTAATCATTTAGATACATAACTTTTACAGTTTTATTATTTATTATAATAAATTCTAAAGATAATTTTTACAAGTTATAATTTATTTTTTACCTGCATATTCAACTTTTAAGAATAATTTTTTTAATTTTATATTTATAAATAAATTATTTTCTAGTTTAATATATGAATTTTTTATGAATTTTTTTATTGCGCAATTCACTTTATCAAAAATAAATTAATTTATGAAAATTTAAACTTGAGTGCTTGCTATTGTTAAACTCAAACTTTAATTTATTTTGTCATATTTCTTTATTAAATAAAAAAATATATAAAATAAATAACATATATATAATTTTAAAGTTATTAATCATAGACTATGGATAAATTTTTTTTAAAAAGAAAATTTATGGGTCAACATGTAATTTTTTGATATTTTTTTTTCTAAAATTTTTCAGACTTATCAACATTTAAGTTGTCTATATATCACTTCTCAAAATATTATTATTTCACAAGTTATAATATGTGAGGTAAATTACCTATATAAACTATTTACAAATTAATTTTACGTATATTCCCTAAAATAAAAAGGCTACGTGCATGTCTCAATTTACATATCTATGTAAATCAAATTTATAGAGTTCGAATTATGTGTTTTCGTAGTAACGTACAGTGTCGAGTTATATCTTCAGATTGTAACAATCATATCACTACTAAATCGAATGAAGGAGATTCGATTTACAATGAGCTGGATTGCTACTAAGTGAGTATAAATTGAACCTTATTACTTCAATTTAGCATAGACCATATAAATCGAAATTTATAGATTCGATTTAGTAGGAGATGACATAATTCGAATTCTTTGAATTCAATTTACTTTCGAATCACAATGTCAAGTAATTCGAATCCTATAGATTCGATTTACTACTTATTACCCTAATTTAAATTCATTAAATTCGATTTATATAGAAATGTAAACGGAGACAACCAGGTAATGTTTTTGAGTTTGGGAGATTCAAATAATTTTGGGGTGGCTTTGGTTTATCAATGTAAATTAATCTAATATGTGATATTAGTTATTGTTATATATGTAAAAAATGTGACTTATTTATGCATTGTTTGGATTAGAAGAATTTTTAGGAAAATAAATGCCGAAAAAGAAAATGGATGAAAAAAATAATTTTTCATTGTTTGGATCAATAAAAAAATTGAATAGAAAACATAAAAGTGTATGTAAATTTTTCCTCTTTAAAGTTGCGAAGAAAACTGATGCAGAAGTGCAAACATGGGTAAAAATATAAAGTTACCATTTGAATTATAATTTATATATAATATACAAAAATATTAATATAATTTTACTCTATTATAATTTTTTCTCTTCTTATTTTTCCTTCCATCTAAGCAAAAGAAAATTTTTTCTCTATTTTCTTTCCATTCATTTTTTCTTCATCTAAACAACACATACAAAAATACACTTTTCTTTCCATTTTCTTTCCTCTCATTTTCTTTCTTTCCATTGTCTTTTCGCTTATTTTCCATCTTATATCCAAAAAATAGCTTAGTGTTTATCCATTTATCTTCTATTAATATTGTTATAACATGGATATATGTGACTTTATAAGAATGATATAACCTTAACTTTGATTACCTGAGAATTTATTGAGTGGCTAGAATAACTTCACGTCACGAACCAATGAATGCTTGCAATAGGGATGATCACAAAAACAGCTAAAACGGATATTTGCAGGGATTATTCATGTTTTGGGACTAGATGAGGACTCGTGAAATCCTCACGACTTGCCACGCGAAAATAGATGGAGACTAGAGGTGGTAAATAGGCCAAAACCCGTCGGGTTGACCCGCATAACCCCCAAAAGACGGGTTAGGCTGGAAATTTAAGACTGCCAAACTTAAAAAGTCTGCCTACCCTACACCACCTAATCCATGGGATTTGGCGGGTTTCGGCGGGGCGGGGCAGCTTCCCCGCTGGGCCAAACTTTTATTTTGTCAGGACCATTTTTTTTACAAATTTTTATGATGTTATTGATCTACAAGAGGATGAAGATGATAATTGAAGATATTCTAAATTATATTTTGGATTATATTTTATGTTTTATTGATTATAAACTTGAAGATGTTTAATTATATATTTTGGACAATATTTATTTTACTTTGGACAATGTTGGTTTTATTATATTGTTTTAATAAATTTAGTTTATAATTATGTTTATTACATATTTATAATTATAAAGACTTTAATGTGTGTGATTTTATTATATTGTTTTAATAAATTTAGTTTATAATTATGTTTATTACATATTTATAATTATAAAGACTTTAATGTGTGTGAATTTAAAAATTATAAATTTATTGAAATTATTGTGAAATTATACATGTTGTTTAATATTTAATGGTTTATAAAAAAAAGGAGAACCTGCCAACCCGCCAGCGTACCATTAGGCAGGGCGGGAGAGAAATTCAGGACCGCCTTACTAGGCGAGGCGGGACAGACCAACTCACCAGATGGCGGACTTTTGGCAAGACAGGGCGGACTTTTTTGTTTGTCACCCTAATGGAAGATGGACATAAGTACCTGCCCCCATAGAACCTATTAAATATACGTGAATATAAAATTATTAATTTATCCTAATTTATATATACATAAATTCAACCCTAATTTTTACCTCCAATTCAAATTCTTCCTTTTTCTTCCAGACTCATTCTCAGCCTCGATCCTCTCTCTCTCTCTCTCTAACTCACTTTCTCTGCCTCTCAAGTCCGTCACTACGTCGCTCAGTATCGTCGCAAAAAATATGTTATGTTATTATGTTGGAATATGTTTTTATGTTTTCTCCTTTTAAAATGTTATTTTTTATAACGAATATGTTATAAATTGTGTTGAATTATATTGAATCGATTATTTTATAATTATTATATTATATTTTTTGTGTTAATTTTTTTCAAAAGTTTTTAAAGAATATTCTAGATACCCGAGGAGATCTGCGTTCTCTAAGGGGTAATTAAACAGGAACTTGCAATGACAGAGAAAAAACGGGGTATTTTTTTTTAAAATAGGAGTGAGGGATGGGAAGGGGGCTTCTCACACTGTCCTGAGTACTCATTATCATATCTAACTAGCAACGGGATCCAATCTGAGCCGATTTAAGAGGGGATGCGTGGACTTCATTTGCGTTGGGCATTTAAGGTAATGAACCTAAGTCGGATTGTGACCCTAACAATGGATTTTAGTTGATCTTGCTTGCATTGAGGTCTTACTAGACTCAAATATATCTTGGATTAATATTTTAAATCATTGTTATAGCAAATACTATACTATTTAATATTATAACACTTAGTATATATAAAAGTTGGATATATTTATAAGATATTTTTTAATTCAAATTAAAAAAATAATTATCTCTTTTTTAGTTTTAAATATTATTTTCTAATGTAACGAAAAAGTGAAAATAACAATAATTACTCACATAATTAAAATAGATAATCTTAATATATACATGATACTGTATATATCAAGGATTATTATATACGATATATAATTTTTTTTCCTTTTCTGTAATGACTACTTATACAATATTTATATAATTTATTGAACAATTTTTTCATCTTAATATTTAATAAATTTAACATATAAAATATTATTTAACATATAAAATAAGTAATTTAAGTCATTATTTAGGACAATAAGTATAATAGTACAAATACTTATATATTGAATAATAAAAGTTGTTATTGGTTTCTCTTCACACTAACTAATACTCAACGATGGTATTTTAGTACACTATATTACTAAGAAATATTAATCGATCGATCTAATAACTTTGTAATGACATATGTTTATAAATTTGAAAATTTAGAAATCATTTCATAAAATGTGAAGTTTTAACAAGTAACAATGCTGATCATATTGTTTTGACTTCAAGAATGAATATGATACCAACAAATAAAATTGTCCCAAGTAAATTTCAACAAAACAAAAGTCCATAAGTATTGCTATTAATGGAAAATTAATCTATTTTAAAGACAAATACAATTTTTTCCTACGGATTTCCTAACTCCACAAGTCGATAACTAATCCACCACATAGTGATGCTATATTTATTAAGGGTCTGTCGCTAACTAATGGATCGTTATACATACAAGACAATATTCGAACTCTAAATACTTGTTTAAATGGACAAATGAGATGACCATTCACCCAATCTAAATTGATTAAAACAAATATTAATTATTTTTAATATTTTTAAGTTGAAAAATATTTATAATAATAATAATAATTATTATACATATTTTTTATTTAAATTTTAATAATTTTTTTTTATATAATTTTATGTATTATCCCGTGCAGGACACGGGAACATACACTAGTGTTTTAGAAAAGGTAAATTTATTTCCTAATAAAATAGAAGATAGAAAAAAAAATATTTTTAAATTTTTTCAAAAATTTTAACAACAAAAATTATACTTTATTCTTAAAAAAATATGTGAGAGAGACTATAGAGCTAACATACAACGTCTAATATTTTCAAAAATAAGTCATATATTATTAGCGTATATCATTCTTTTCTTCCTCAACCTATTTGTTACCTTGTTGTACCTTAATTCTTAGTCACTCACTCTTCTCTCTTTTTCCTCCTAGATTTTTTCTTTTAGCCTCCTCTATCTCCCACAAATAAGGGTATAATCGAGTCGAACTGAGTTATCTTTTGCTGAATTTGAGACCCAAACCAATTAAATTGGGTCGATTCAAGTTACATCGGATTAGTGTAGTGACTAGATTCGAACCGCTCAAATCCAAATTAGATCGGTTCGAATAATCGAGTACCCTAGAAATAATCGGGCAATCGAACCTAGAATTTATTGCGTAACCGAGTTATCCATACCCACTTACACCTCTACACACAAAATTTCTATCTTCCTCTTCATGGTTTTGAGCCTCTATCTAGAGTCGTCTCCTTCTCCATCAACGCAAGCACTGTCGTTGAAACCCTCTAGAGTGCATCAATATCCCTATGCAATTGTTGTTGACATCTAGATTTGAACCTATATTTATTGCCATCCAAATCCTCATCATTCTTCTTACATTTATTTATACCTAACATTATTGATGCTTTATCCAGCTAGATATGAAATCATCACTTTCAGCTCTTTGGTTTTATTTTCTCTCATCATTATCATCACCTCCCATTTGCTATGTCTCTTTCTTTCACCCTTTTTGTTTGTTTTCTGCTACAACAACCACAATTGCAAGATCTACTACATCATTGTGCTCATCGAAGAGTTCAAGTTATTGTTGTTGTCATCACTGTCCAGATCTGAAATCGTCGTTCTTGCTGTCTCCTTCTCTTATTTTGCTTGCTCTTGCCATTGCTACCATGTTTTCTTTTCTCTCGTTCTCTCTTTTACCTTTCTGGCTCATTGCCATTGACACCATCTCTGATCTGCTTCGACATATTCAAAACAAAGAGGTCCTTCATATTTTTTTCCTAATGTTTTCACGATAACTGTCTAAATTTGTATATTTTGATGTATTATGATAAATATTTTGGATGATTTTTTAGTATAGTTTGAAATTTCTTATGGTATTAGATTTTGTATGTTCATTTGAATGGCTTGAGTAGTTTAAAAATGTGTTAGGTTTATGTCTTTTTAATTTTTGGAGTTTTAATTTAACATAAATTAATTTAATAATCTTTTTTACTTTTGATGTTTTGATATAGGTGTTTCATCACGCTTGGATGTTCTTTTCAGTAATGTTTTGAATATTTTTTTATGGTTATCAGTGGTTAAGAGAAGAGGGGGTTGAATCTTGGCCTCTTTTGCTGCTGAAAAACACTTTTGTATCATTAATAGAACTTTAAGAGATACTTTTACTTTTGTCTCCTGTTGAGAAACGAGACTCCCATTTTTGTCTCCTAAAACAGAATTAGAGTAGAGAGGAAGGAGTGACACACAGATATATCCTGGTTCAGCTACTAAGTGCAATGTAACCTACATCCAGTCTCCATTATAATTGTGATGGAATTTTACTATCTTTTTCACAAGATTACAAACACCAATACTTCCATAGGATCTACCCAATCTTATTTGGGACAAATTCAGATTCTAACCCAATCTAAATTTGACTAGGACTCAACCTAGCTTTCAACAGCCAAGTACTAACCCAACTTGTAAGGGAATCCCCACAGGATCATGATACAAAACAAAAAGATGTACAAAGAACATCTTAGACATCTTATGGCTTTTTCTCATAGTTTAACTCACTGCCTTTTACCTCTCATTGGTTTTTTCTTACAAACCTCACGATGTTTTCCTTTTTCAATGAGACACAGACAGATTAAACTGAGAAAAAGAAATACAACATGTAAATCATGAAGGAGAAGAACTCAACCAGCTTAGGTTGCTATGAGAACTGAATCATGTACTCTGTTCTACTCTTTTGCCTTCAACCATTGGCATTCATCGTTATTATAGAAGAGTGAAGCTTCCAAGTTTAAATCAAGTTCAACCCTATGCTGTCTTCTTCTCCATCTGAGCTTACTGCGGCTTCGTCGTTAGAGAGAGATAGAAGACCGAATTTGAGACATGCATCTGACCTTCTCTTTCATCTTTTTTCTTGAAGCTCTATAGATCTTGATCGTTGAGCTTGACTTTGGCCCAAAATTTATTTCTGAATGTTGATGAGCTTCTGACCATGTTTGACTCCACTGTCTCCATGGCAGCTTGATTTGAGCTTGAGACTTGGTAGATTTCTTCACGTTTCCTTGGTGAAGCATAAATGGAGAAAGAAGACTTTTGACATCCTCAGACCCAGAGAGAATAGCTTCTTGATTGTAGCCCTTCTTCTTTGCCTAGATTTGAAAACAATCTTTTGCCTTTCTCCATAACCTAGCTTCTGCAGTTTCCATTTTTTCTTTCTTCTTTTTTGAATGACGTGATCAAAAGAGAGAGAAAAGGGAAGAAAGAATTTGACTTTCGGTGGAAGCTAAGTGAGATTAAAATGAACTGAACTTGGAGTTCAAATTTCTTATAGTGTGAGTGTTAGTGATTGAATAGGGCTTGAAAGAAATTTGGGCTCATTTCTTTATTTTCTCATATTCTCATTTCTGGTGGGAATGTGTTTGAGACTTTTGTTTATGGATGTTCAATGTTTGGATCATATTGTGTGCTTATGTGGGCCAGATCTGTTTTGGACTCAATTTCATATTTTTTTGGTTGGCTTTGATCAAATTGTTTTCTGCACACTAAACCAAATACATTATACAAATAATTGATAATTACATAATAATATTGGTTTATCATTTTAATCATTTATTAGTTATCCAAACTCAACATTCTTTTGTATTAAGTTTTGGATTTTTTTTACATGGTTTGGAGGTTTTTTAGATGCATTAAGTTTGAATTTTTTAATATTTAAGCTCACATAAATGAATCTTAATAAATTTATAATCTTTTATGTCTCAATATAGATATTTCATTTTTGGATATTCTTTTTAGTAAGATTTTAGATACTTGGTTAGATAAAATTTTAAATGCTTGATTAAATGAATTTTTATGTTTGATTATTTAGAATTTTGGATGTTCAATTATATGAAATTTTAGATGCTATCAATTTTTCCTTTGTTTTGAATGCTCTCTTACTTTTGAATTTATTTTCAATCGGAGTTTTGGAAGATTTTTTAATGTTAGATTTTAGATGCTCATTTGAATGATTTGAAAAATTTTGTTTATGTGTTAGGTTTATATTTTTTAATTTTAAAAGTTTAACTTTTTTAAATTTTTAATTTGCGATTTTTGGACTTTAATTTTTAAAATATAATTTTTTGTTTGGCATTTAAGCAAGTTTGTCAGACCCCGGCAAACTCTATAAAAATGGGCAAGTTCGCCTAACCCCAGTGAACTCCCTCTTAAGTTTTTTCAAATTCATGTTTTTTATCCATTATTATCATCTCTAAATAGTATATATATCTACAAACAGTATATAAGAATACACAAAATTACACGGACAACAAGCATTACTTCTTCAAAGATTTTTTTAATTATAAATTAAAAAAAAAAAAGTCATATTTAACAATGGCAACCATTGTTATCGTCTCTAAAAATACATAGGTACACTGAAATAAGTCATATTTAACAAAAAAATTTTAATTATAAATTAAAAAAATAATTATTTTCCAAAAATAATCCACTTCAAATATACAAATTAGAAAGTTAACAATGGAACCATTATTATCATTTCCAGAGTACATAAGAGTACACAAAAAGTACACAGGATAACAATTCTTGTTATTTTTGGAAAATAGTTATTTTTTAATTTATAATTAATTTTTTTTGTTAAATATGGCTTATCCCGGTGTACTTATATATTTTTAGAGACGATAATAATAGTTGCCATTGTTAAATATGGCTTTTTTTTAATTTATAATTAAAAAAAAATCCTTGAAAAAGTCATGCTTGTTGTCTGTATAGTTTTGTGTATTCCTATATACTGTTTGTAGGTTTATATACTATTTGGAGATGATTATAATTGATTAAAAACGCGGATTTAAAAAAAACTTAAGAGAAAGATCACCGGGAGTTAGGCAAACTTGTCCATTTTCATAAAGTTCGCCGGGTCCGACAAACTTGCTTAAATGCAAAAAAAAATCGTATTTTGGGAATTAAAGTCCAAAAATTATGTTGGGAAAAATAATAATTTTTTTATTTTATAAATTCGATTTTATTTTTATTTTAATAAAATAAAAATAGACAAATAAAATCCAGTAGTCTGTTGGTTTTAGTACCAGAATGAGATGGCACAAGGGTTTGCATTTTATAAAGCAAAAGGGCTAAAGTCATTACAGTATTAAGTGGGGAAATATAAGAAACAGAGACCAAATGCAAACAAAAAATAAAATGAAAACAAGGAAAAGGACAGGTTATTAGTTGGGTCATTCCAATCCAAGTATCCAACCTCACTTATAAATTTATAATTTCAAATAAATGTTTAAAACCATGGGAAAGTGACATGATGCTGCCATAATTAGACACCCGAAAACAATTATTCATATATTTATAAGTAGTAACAATAGAAAGAGAGAAAGAGAAACTGTTCATAGAGAATAAAAAGAGAAAAAGATAATTTTAGTAATATAAAGGGAGAGAGAGAATTTTATTATTGCTGTTGTTGTTGTACATCAATACTATTGGAGACCTCATTATTTATAGAGGTAAAGTATTGACTATTCCAAGCTTCATTTAATTTCAGTTTGGCTTGAGAGATTCATATTTTCATAGGAAAAAAAAATAGCCGTCCATATAATAAATGGGCGTCCATCTCATTTGTGATTTGTGCTTATCACAACACTCCCCTTAGATGATCATTTAGGAATATGCCTCATTAAAACTTTACTAAAGAAAAATTCAGTGGAAAAAAAAAACTTTAGTGAAGGAAAAAGAGTATAATATCCTTTAGTGATGGGGACTGCCTCATTAAAAACCTTGTCAAGAAAAACCCAATGGAAAAAAAACCTGAACAAGGAAAAAAAGAGTACAGTCTCCCCCTCATGTCGACATCATTTAATGTCTCGAAATCGGCGCATCCCAATCTCATGTACCAATCTTTCAAAGGAGGATTTTGGGAGTGACTTTGTAAATAAATCTGCCAGATTGTTACTTGAGCGGATCTGCTGGACATCAATTGTCCCTTGATTTTGAAGATCATGAGTGAAGAAGAATTTGGGAGAAATATGCTTTGTTCTATCACCTTTGATGTATCTGCCTTTAAACTGAGCAATGCATGCTGTATTATCTTCAAACAGGACAGTTGGAGCTATCTTATGATCAATCAGTCCACATGATGACAGAATATATTGGATCAAACTCCTGAGCCAAAAACACTCGCGACTAGCTTCATGTATCGCTAGTATTTCGGCATGATTAGAGGATGTTGCAGCAATCGTCTGTTTCGTGGACCTCCATGATATAGCTGTACCACCATATGTGAATAGGTATCCTTTTTGAGATCTCCCTTTATGTAGATCAAACAAGTATCCAGCATCTGCATAGCCAACTAATTGTGACTTGGATCCATAGGGATAAAACAATCCCATATCAACCGTTCCATGAAGGTATCGAAAGATTTGCTTGATTCCACTCCAATGTCTTCTGGTTGGAGAGGAACTATACCTTGCTAGTAAATTCACCGCAAATAATATGTCAGGTCGCGTATTATTAGCAAGATATATTAGCGCTCCAATGGCACTAAGATATGGTACTTCAGGACCAAGGATATCTTCATTTTCTTCTTCTTAGGATGGAATTGATCCAAAGACCTTACGATCATTGGGGTACTCAAAGGATGTGACTTATCCATATAAAATCTTTTCAAGATCTTCTCTGTGTATGTTGTTTGATGAATAAAGATCCCATTTTTTATATGCTCGATCTGCAAGTCGAGACAAAATTTAGTCTTTCCAAGATCTTTCATCTCAAACTCTTCTTTTAGAGTTTTTATAATTGTTGGAATCTCTTCAGGAGTCCGAATGATATTTAAATCATCAACGTACACAACAATTATAATAAACCCAGATGCAGAATTCTTTATGAACACACACGGACATATATCATCATTCTTGAAACCGTTTTTGGTCAGATACTCAGTAAGACGATTATACCACATTCGCCCAGATTGCTTTAGACCATATAAAGATCTTTGCAATTTGACTGAGTATAACCCTTGCGAATATTCATTGGATGGTTTAGATATCTTTAGTCCTTCAGGGACTTTTATATAGATATCCCGATCTAATGAGCCGTATAAGTAGGTTGTTACCACATCCATTAAATGCATATGCAGTTTATGATATGCAGATAAACTGATCAAATAACGCAATGTTATCGCATCCACTACAGGGGAATACGTTTCTTCATAATCTATACCGGGCCTTTGTGAAAAACCTTGTGCCACAAGTCGGGCTTTATAGCGCACAACTTCATTTTTCTCATTTCGTTTTCTCACAAATACCCATCGGTATCCAACAAGTTTTACATCTTCTGGTGTACGGACTACAGGTCTAAAGACTTCACGTTTTGCAAGTGAGTCTAACTCAGCCTTCATGGCTTCTTTCCATTTTGGCCAATCATTCCTTTGTCGACATTCTTTGACTGATCTTGGCTCAAGATCCTTACTTTCATGAATGATATTTAATGCCACATTATATGCAAATATTTCATTGACAATTGTCTTATTTCGGTCCCATTTCTCTCCTGTAAAGACATAATTTATCGAGATCTTGTCATTTTCACAATTTTCAGGTACCTAAATGTCTTCTGGCGTTAAAACTTTATCATAATTTTGGACAACTGCAGGTGTCTCTACTATGTCCTTTTCAACAGGAACAGTATTTACCTCTTTTCTCTTTCGAGGATTTTTATCTTTGGAACCGACAGGCCTGCCACGCTTCTGGCGTGTATTTGCTTCAGTGGCTATTTGTCCTACTAGGACATCAATTCGAATTGGGGCATTTTCCGCCCTGCCATGCTTCTGGCGTGAATTTGCTTCAGTGGCTACTTGTCCTACTGAGACATCAATTCGAATTGGGCATTTTTTGCTGGTATATAAGATTTGGTTATCCTCTTTGTATCGGAAAATGCATCAGGCAATTCATTTGTATTTCTTTGCAAATGTATAATCTTTTGACTTCTAGTTCACATTGCCTTGATCGAGGATCTAAATGCATCAACGATGATGCATTCCAATTAAGTTCCTTTTCAGGAAGCTTAGTCTCTCCCCCTAATGTTGGAAATTTTGATTCTCAAAATGACAATCTGCAAACCGGGCTTTAAATACATCTCCGGTTTGTATCTCAAGATACCTCACTATAGAGGGAGAATCATATCCAATATATATCCCCAATTTTCTTTGGAGTCCCATTTTGGTGCGATTAGGTGGTGCAATGGGAACATATATCGGACATCCGAATATTCTTAAATGGGAAACATTTGGCAGCTGGCCAAAAGCTAATTGCATAGGAGAGAACTGATGGTAACTCGTTGGCCTCAAATGAATAAGTGCTGCGGCATATAAAATAGCATGCCCCCAAACCGAGGTTGGGAGATTTGTTCTCATAAGCAAGGGTCTAGCAATTAATTGGAGGCGTTTAATAAGTGATTCTGCTAACCCATTTTGTGTGTGAACATAAGCTACTGGATGTTCAACACTTATTCCATTAGCCATACAATAAGCATCAAAAGCTTGGAAATAAATTCACCAGCATTATCAAGACGAATTGCTTTGATTGGATTTTCTGAAAATTGTGCTTTTAATCGAATAATTTGAGCCAGTAATCTCTCAAACGCTAGGTTGCGAGAAGACAATAAGCACACATGTGACCATCTCGAAGATGCGTCTATCAGAACCATAAAATATCTAAAAGATCCACATGATGGATGAATAGGTCCACATATATCACCTTGAATCCTTTCTAGAAATTCAGGGGACTCAAATTCAATCTTTACTGGTGATGGCCTTAAAATTAACTTCCCTTGAGAACATGCAGTATAACAAAATTCACTAGATTTAAGAATCTTCTGGTTCTTTAGTAAATGTCCATGGGAGTTGTCAATAATTCTCCTCATCATGGTTGTTCCCAGATGACCCAATCGGTCGTGCCAAGTTATGAAATCATTTGGGCTAGTAAACTTCTGGTTTACAATGGCATGTGATTCAATTGCACTAATCTTGGAATAATATAACCCAGATGAAAGTGAGGGCAACTTTTCTAATATAACCTTTTTATTTGAATCATGAGTTGTAATATATAAGTACTCATAACTTCCCTCATTCATAGTCTCAATATGATATCCATTTTGGCGAATATCTTTAAAGCTCAACAAGTTTTTTCGAGACTTGGTAGACAACAGTGCATTATTTATTATGAATTTTGTTCCTCCGAAAAACAAAATTATAGCTCTTCCGGAGCCTTCAATCACATTGCCTGAGCCAATAATAGTATTAATACATTCTTCTTTTGGCACAAGGTGGGTAAAATATATATTACTTTTAAGAATAGTGTGCGAACTTGCACTATCCGCAAGGCAAATATCTTCAGAATATGTCCTTGCCATTTTTCTTCAAAGACAAATGATAATAATAATAAAATGAGTAGCAGTACATGCACAGTAAAATTATTCACATGAATACTTAACAAACACATACACATATCAAACTATTCCATCATTGATCAAATAGCCAATATGTAAGACCCAGAATCTTTGAAAAGTCTTATTATGATCAAGTCTCAAATCCTACAGTTATTTATAGCCTTAATTTCAGAGATTATTTTATTAAAGATAATTAAGGCAAGTTTTGATTTATTGGATTTGAGATAAGTTATGATTATTATCCAATTTTATAATTATTGGGTTATTTTCTATATTTAAATTATAAAGTTGATAGTTATGAAATAATAAGGATTTTATATGATTTGGATTAGATAAATAATATTTTAAATATTATTACTGCTATTTTGAAAAAATGAAGAAATTAAGTATATTATTTCTAATTTTTAGATTTGGGCATTTTATTGAAAATAATTTGTGAAATTGATGAGCAAATAGTATTTTCTATGTACAAATAGTGTTGGGTTTAATTTGGGTTTCAATTACTATATTATTCCCAATTTTATGTGAAATTACCAATATGCCCCTAACCCTAATTATTTTGAAAAAGAAATGAAACCCTAAAAACCCTACCCGGTTCCCCTGACCCGGTTTCCCCAAACTGCTACAGCCCCTCCATTCCAACAAGCAGCGGTAATACACAGCTTTGCTTTAATTTCCATGAAAGAAAGAAACAAAGAGAAAGAGAGATCTGATAGGAGAAGGAGATCCGGAAGGGAGGAAGAGCACCGGGGAAGCAGCAGCTCACCGGCCAGCCGCATTCTGCCACCACGTCCGGCTCCTCGTCGTCGCGCTACCGATTTGCCACCGATCCAATCATCCGCGCCGTCGTCCTTGCCGCGAGTCCAGCGCCGTCGTTGCTATCTTTGCACGAGGAGAGGTAGAGGCTAGCAGTGGAGGGCGGCGCATGAGAGGGAGTTCGTGCCTCACCGCCATCACCCAATGGGGCCACGGACTGCGCCGGTCGCCGCCGCGTCGCGTCGAGGAGGAAGGCTGAGACTGAGCGCCGCTGGGAGGGAGGACGACGCGAGCTGGAGGTCCGGTCACCGTGGTGTTATGGAGCAGACAGAACCGCGTTTTATAACCGACAGATGATATCATCAGCCACTAGGGACAGGCATGCATCATATGCATTTGTGTGACATTGGTTGGGTGTGCATATTATACTTGGTTTGCCTATGTGATTAATTGCTAATTGTTTTACTTGTAATAACTGTTTGTTTGTGCTTGAACTTTCTATCTGTGTTTGCATTTGGGACTCTGTTGGATTGTGGTGATTGGTTGCTGGTTGGATTGTTTGGGCCTAGGGCCGTGGTTGGAATAAGATGAACTGATGGTTGATTTCGGTTTTGTGTTTCTGGTTTGGAATAAAATATGAAAGGCTATTTTGGTTTCGCTTAGATAAACCGCTGTGAAAGGCTTTTGAGTTTTTGAGAATTGAACGGTTCTTTCCGAAAAGATTTTCGACTTTACTTTCATTGTAAACCGTTGTTTTTGAAAAGAGGCATAAGACGGTTATGAATCACTGGTACGGTTTATACTCACGTATCCTATTATATTTCCTTCAGGATCCTCAAAGAAATTAGATACATCATAATAAGTGGTGGAATTTTCATCATTTGAAACAAAAATTTGTTTCCTTTCCTTTATCATCCTTTTTCCAAGGATGCTTGATAAAGTTCAACTAGGTGTCTTGGAGTATGATAGGTACGTGACAATGGCCCTTTCCACCACAATGGAAGCATTTATCCTCAATTGATATACTTTACCCATTGTTTCTTTCTTTGTCCCACTTTTAATGAGATCCTCTCTTTTGAACATAATTCCTTTTTCCTTCTATAATTTCTCTTGTTACTAAAACCTTGTCATTTACCTCTTCTGGGGTAGTTTACCGCATTTATTTCAGGAAATGGGGCGGCGCCAACTAGGCGCGCTTCATGATTCTTTTAAGAGTAACTCATTGTTGCACTCAACAATAAGAAGGCAAGAAATTAGCTCAAAAAATTTTTTTAAATCTTTTTTCTCAATTGCTACTGCAGGAGCACATTCGAGGCATGGAAGGTAGAGAAAGTTTTTCCTAACATATCGGGCTTGAGAAAGTATCATATGATTGTACCTTTCTTCAAGGTCTTTCCACAGATCTACAGGATCTTTTAATGTAAGATATTCATTTTTCAATCATACGTCAAGATGATGACGAAGAAAAATTATGCCTTTGGCTATATCCTTCTGGGATGTATTATTTTCAGCCTTAATGGTATCTTCAAGATCCATTGAATCAAGATGGATTTTAGCATCTAGTATCCATGGTAAATAATTGTTTCCATATATATCAAGAGCATTAAATTCAAGATGAGAGAGTTTCGACATAATAAAAATTTGTTACCTGGAGTATTCCTAAAATTTGATCAGAGTCTCGTGCTGATAACGTGTTGAAAAATAAATAAAAGATATATTGAATATAAAATAAAGATGTGTAAATAGAAGACTCTAATATTAATATAATTAGCTCAATAGAAATTATTCATATATTTATAAGTAGTAACAAAAGAAAGAGAGAAAGAGAAACTGCTCATAGAGAATAAAAAGAGAGAAAGATATTTTTAGTAATATAAAGGGAGAGAGAGAATTTTATTATTGCTGCTGTTGTTGTACATCAATACTACTGGAGATCTCACTATTTATAGAGGTAAAGTATTGACTATTCTAAACTTCATTTAATTTCAGTTTGGCTTGGGAGCTTCATATTTTCATAGGGAAAAAACAACCATCCATATAATAAATAGGCATCCACCTCATTTGTGATTTGTGCTTATCACAACAAATACTATTACGAAATAGTTAACTCTTTTGGTAGTTTTTTACGCCATTAAAAATCATTTTAAGCAACTAACGTAATAAAATATTTTTTTAATTTAGTTTTGGTTTGTTTGTTTGTTCTTTTGAGTAGAATCTTATTATTAGTCTTGTTACATATTTAAATTTTTTTAGCAACTAAGTCTAATCAAGTTAGTTTAAATTTAACAAAAATCAATTTTATTAGTGAAAATGTATGTACACACTTCAACAATTTCTCCGATGTCTCTTCTTCGTTTTTCGCGTTCTTTTTTCTATTTTGTATTTCTTCTTTTTCGTATGTTTTCTTCTCATCATCATTTTTTTTGTTGCTGCTATTGTTGCTATGTTTTTGTTTCTTTTCTTTCTTCTCTTTCTGGTGATTCTGCAGCATTGTATTTTTTCTTTTTTTTTTATTTGATTTTTTTGTTTTCATTCTTTTTAAAAGGGTAAAATAAAAAAAATTATGAAAAAAAAGAAAACGATGAATTTTTTTAATGTGACACCAAAATCTCTTAATTTTAATATCGAAATTTCTTAATCATGACCCAAGTTTTTGTTAAGAGGATGAAACAATAATTATGAGAGTGTGAAAGAAGAAGACGATGAAGACGACGACGATGAAAAAGAGGAAGAGTAGAAATGAAAGTTTTGAATTGTGCAGAAAAATAACATCAAATTTTTTTAACTTTTTAACTTTGACACCGACATTTTGCTACAAAAACATATAAATGTATTCTTTAATAATGTTGCACTTTTTTTTTTGTTGCTCTTACTTTTTTTTAGGAGTATTGCTTCTTACATTAGACTTGAATGAACATGTTCTTCTACTTTTATGTTCCTTTTTTTCTTTCTCTGTCCGTGAGTGGGTAAGTAAGGATATAGTATATGGGTTTAATTTGAGAATTAGGGTTAGCGTCGCCCTCATTTTCTTCTCTCTCTTTTTCTATGGTAACGACATCAATTTTCTTCTTTGTTGACATTGTCCTCTTCTCCTCCTTCAATCGCTCTTCTCTTTTCTTTATTCTTTTCTTCATTCTCTGCTTTTCTTTCTTTGTTTATTTGTCTTCGTCCTCTCTATTTCATGTGTGTTAATAAAATTAGGAGATTAGAACTAAATTTTAGAAGAAATGGATAGCTTAAAAATTTTAACAAAAAATAAAAAAACTCAAATTTCAGCTTCATCTTATTTTTTAATCACTTAAATTTTAAATTCCAAATTATACACAATGCTTTATTATTAGAAGAATTACTCATAAACTCTAACTAATGTAAAATATGTTGAACTTTTGCAATAAGACACTTTTTCGTTACAAAACATATTGAACTTTTGCGATAAAATAATATTTTGTTAAAAAATATTTTAAACATTTGTAACAAAACACTTTTTGGTACAAAATATTTTAAACTTTTGTAACAAAATGACATTTCGTTACAAAAAATAATACATTTTGTAACAATAGTTAACTCTAGTTACGAAAAATAATTTTTAAAAATTTTAAATTTTGATACAAAAATTTTGTTACAAATACTCCATTTTCTTGTAGTGACTATCACTACAAGAAAAATACTGAGTACTATGAGATTTATCGTCGGAATTACCGTTAAAAATAATCGGACGGTATAAACCTCAGCAGTAAATGTTTACCGTCGGATTCTCCGACAGAATGTACTGAATACGAAAACGGATCGTGTTGAGCGTTACCGTCGAAAATTTCTGACGGTAACATTTGGCACCACATCATTCCCACTCCCGCCATGTTACCCTTGGATTCATCCGACGGTAATGCCAACGAAAATATATTTTTAAAAATAATGTTACTGTCGAAATATTTCGATGATAGCCTTCTTTATTATCTATTTTGTCAATCTATAGTATACCTTGATAATTAACCATTAAAATAGTACTTTAAACCTGATGTGAAGCACAAAAAATATAAATTACAAATACGGAATGATGGTAACAAAAATATCTAAAACAATGCTAACAATTTTAGAATCATGGAACTATGTTTACAGTCACTGAAATATATATTACAAATACAATTAGATTTTTAAAGAAATACATATTACAAAACAATATTTACACTAACTCTAATCAGATTCATTATCTTCTTTCTTTAGTTCATTATCCTCCTCTTCTAATATAGTTTTCTGATTACATCGAACTCGTCTTCCTCTTCTTCATCACCATTGACCCCGTCTTCTTCTTGAAAATTGTCGTCCTGTGGTGGAAGTGCATGGGCATCTAGTCCAAGGTCAATGATGTCATCATCTATAATAGCAGACCTAAGGGTGATAGGATCACCGGTATCAACTACCGTTCTCGTAGGAGTAGGATTGTCAATCTGGTAAGGTTGTTGACTCACTGTCCTATCATCAGACTTGATACGGCCTCTTGGCTTAGTCTTAATCACAACCACCTAACTAGGCTTGCATGAACCTGGATAAGACAAATAGTATACCTGTCGTATATTTTGAGGTAGATTAAAAGGATTGTAATGCCTATATTTCCTAGTTACATTAACTTCAATGATATTGTAAGAACCGGAATTAATTAATCATTTAATTAAAATAAAATAAAAATATAATTTAATTGTTTGAAATAAGTTGAAAATGATAAGAAATATTAAAATAGAAAATTTAATGAAGAAAATAGAATTTAATATAAAATTCTTATTTATCGCGTAAAGGTGCGTACCGGCTTTAATTGGGTTGGCACTATAAGTGAGAAAAAAATTAAATTATGAGTGAATAAATTTAGAAAATTGAATTTATTAATTAGAATAGATGAAAATAATTTAGAATTGAAAACCGGACACTGATTTTAAAGATTTTGACCAAAAGTTGTGCCAAACGAACTAAAAATGCTAACAAGTTGGACCGGGCCCAAGTTGGGCCCAAGCCCAACATATATATAAGCTAATTAGAGGCCAACCTAGCCTTATTATTCAGAAATTGAGGGAGAGTGGCGCTGAATGAGAAGAGAGGAGAAGAGCGATTGTGACACTATTCACTTCATCCTTCATTTGCTCATATCTTGAGCTACAGAGCTCCGAGTTGCGTACTTTTATGGCCAAGCGAAGCTCTTGCTGAGCCCATCATTTCTAGCCAAACAAAGTTGGTATGAACTCGAAATTCATGCTCCAGACAGATTTCACATTTTGGGTTTAATTATTGAGTGACTTTTGTGGTTTTGATTGTTTAGGTGATGATTAACCTTGGATTATTGTTGGATTTTGTCCCAATCCATAGTAGATAAGATAAGAATACTCTTAACCCTTGTAGTTTGTCATATTTGTGAACCCTAGGATTGATTTTGTTATATTGATGGATATAGTTTGAATTATTGTTGATTGGAGTTGAATTGAAGAATTGATGCACTTGGAATTAAGATTTTGGAGCTGTAGTTTTGTAAAACTTACTTGGAGGTCATTTGGTGATTTTGTGCTTGTGTGTGAATTGGCCAAGATATGGTTTCGGTTTTCTTTAGTTAATATGTAATGTTTCATGAAACTTAGGCTAGTAGCCCTTAAGACAGGATTGAACGATTGGGTATACACTTGGTTGGACTAATCCCTTTCAAGTCACTAATGGTCCACCCAAGAGCTGTTTTATGGCTCCTGAGCATTGAAATAAGCGCCTCTTCCTCTTCAGGCTTCAGGGAAGAGCTAATTATCACTGGATAGGAATCATTTTCACCCAGAAACACATATTTCAGAGAAAGAGGTAAAGGTTTTAGCTCAAGCTTGGGGGCTTCCTCCTCTGCTTTAGGCATGTAAACCACAGCCTTCTGGGGTGGTGAATCATCAACTTCTATTAATTCATACTCAGAAATAGAATCCAGGATGTCATCAAGTACCTCAACTTCCAGTACCTCTTGGACAAGTGGTTCAATAACATCTATTTTCATACACCCTTCAGAATCATTAGGGTGCTTGAGAGTTTCAAAAACATTAAGGACCACCTATTCTTCATTGACCCTCAGGGTTAATTCACCCTTTTGCACATCAATCAGAACTCTACCTGTAGCTAAAAAGGGTCTACCAAGTATAATAGAGGATTTTACCTCCTCTTCTATGTCTAATATAACAAAGTCAACAGGAAAAATAAATGGTCCTACTTTAACAAGTAAATCATCAACAACTCCCACAGGTAATTTAATAGAAAGATCAGCAAGTTGAAGAGAAATACGAGTGGGTTTTACCTCCTCAATTTGAAACTTTTTCATCACTGAAAGTGGCATTAAATTGATGCTAGCTCCAAGATCACATAAAGCTCTCTAAATGGTGACATCTCCAATGGTGCAAGGAATGACAAAGCTCCCTGGGTCTGGCATCTTCTCAGGAAGGTTGTGTTGAATAATGGCACTACATTCCTTGGTTAACACCACTGTCTCTTGTTCCTTCCAATTCCTCTTGTGGGTCAATAACTCTTTCATAAATTTAGCATAGAGAGGTATTTGCTCTAGGGCCTCTGCAAAAGGAATGTTGATATGTAGCTTCTTGAAGACATCTAAAAATTTAGAAAACTGCTTTTCTTTGGAAGCCTTCTGAAGCCTCTGAGGATATGACATCTTTGACTTGTATTCAGGAGCCTTTGGCAAGGTAGGATAAGTGTCAAGAGATTCAAGAAAAGGGTTGTCTGCACGTTTTGGAGGGGCGTGCTCCACTTCTCCCTTCTTCTCCTCTGGAGCTTCCTTTTCAACTAGCTCTTCATTGGTCTTGGTCTCAGAGCCAGCTACTTTACCACTTCTCAATTGAATAACCTTGCAATCTTCTCTTGGGTTTACCACTGTATCACCTGAAAATGTACTTGTAGACCTTTCAAGTATTTGCTTGCTCAGTTGGCCCATTTGCACTTCCAAATTTCTAATGGAGGCTCTGGTTTCCTGCATAAAACTCCTCATCATCTCCCAATTAGAATCTTCTTGGGACTTAGAGTTTGCCTGCTGAGGTGGTTGTTGCTACTAAGACTGAAATTGGCGGTTATTGTAATTGTTCTGTTGAAAGTCGCCCTGAGAATTATTGTTGAAGTTCTGAGGTCTCTGAGGTTGGTCCCTCCATCCAAAATTTGGATGATTTTTCCACCCCTGATTGTATATCTTAGAATATGGATCATTGTTGGGATTCTTAGGACCACTCCCCATGTAGTTGACCTGTTCAGAAGAGGATTGAGCATAATCATAATTATCATTCTGTACAAAATTACCTGCCATGTCATAGGCGGCCTCTTGAGGTGGATTTTGGGTGTTGATAGCCAATACTTACATGCCACTCATCTGCTGAGTAAGTAGATTTATTTGCTGAGACATAAGCTTGTTCTGAGCAAGAAGAGCATTAAGAGCTTCTACTTCCATAACACTTTTCTTCTGAGGAGCCTCAGAGTTCACAGGATTCCTGTTAGATGAATATAAATATTGGTTGCTAGCAACCAATTCAATAAGCTCAATAGTCTCCTCTGGGGTCTTCTTCTTGTGCAATGAACTGCCTGTAGAAGTATCTAAGCTCATCTTGGACATCTCACCCAAACCTTCATAAAAGATATCTAGTTGGGTCCATTTGGAGAACATGTCCGGAGGACATTGCCTGGTCAGTAGCTTGTATCTCTCCCAAGCTTCATAAAGAGTTTCACCCTCCTTTTGCCTGAAAGTCTGAACCTCCAACCTAAGCTTAGTCAACTTCTTTGGTGGGAAAAATTTAATAAGAAACTCAGTAACAACCTTGTCCCAAGTATTCAAACTCTCCTTTGGTTGGGAATCTAGCCATAGCTTTGCTTTATCCCTCAGAGCAAATGGGAAGAGCATGAGTCTGTACACCTCTGGGTTCACTCCATTTGTCTTTATAGTATCACAAATCTGCAGAAAATCGGATATAAATTGATTTGGATCTTCATGAGGAAGTCCATGATACTGGCAATTTTATTGCACCAGGGTGACCAATTGTGGCTTCAACTCAAAGTTGTTCGCAGCTATGGGAGGCACCACAATACTTTTTCCATAAAGATCTGCAGTAGGAGCAGAATAAGAGCCAAGCACTCTCCTTTGTTGCTCATCCCCATTCGGATTTGCCACATTAGCATTAACAGCATTATTAAGATCCATAGTGGACTCTGCAGCCTTGTAAAGTCTTTCTTGTTGTAAACGTCGCCTACAAGTCCTTTCAGGTTCAGGATCAAAGTCTAACAGAGTTTCCTTGTCCCTGCTCCTGCTCATAAACAGATAGAAGACAAGAAGAGATGAGATTCTCTACGTCAGAGTGCAGAGAACTCCCAGTGAGGTAACCTATGTAAAATAATAAAATAAAAATACTAAATAAATAAATAAAAAATATTCGAAAATAATAACTGAAATTAAATAAAAAATTTTGAAAATTAACAGGAAAAATAAATAAGAAAATTAAAATAAAATTAACTAGATAACACCAAACTTAATTTCAGAAATTAAGGAAAAAAATATTAATACTATTATTAAAGAAAATTTCGAAAATACTAAGCCAAAATTTAAATAAAATTAAAACTAAAACGCCTAATCTAAACAATCAAACAACTGATAGTTGTTAATCACAGTCAATCCCCGGCAACGGCACCAAAAACTTGATGCGAATATTTCTAACCACAACTAATCAGCAAGTGCACCGGGTCGTACCAAGTAATACCTCAGGTGAGTGAGGGTTGATCCCACGAGGATTGATGGATCAAGCAACAATGATTGATTGATTGGCTTAGTTAGACAAACAGAAAAGAGTGTTTGAATATTCAAAGAGCATTAAACAATCGTTCAGAAATTAAAATAGTAAAGTAAATGAGTTGGGAATAAAATATGGAGAAAGCAGTTAAGGTTTCAGAGTTATCTATTTTTCCAGATTAACTTTTCTTACTAACTATTTTAATCATGCAGGCTTCAATTTATGGCAACTATATGTGACTAGACCCTAATTCCTTAGACCTTTCTAGTCTCCTCTAAAATTTATCAACAGCCAATTCCTTGGTCAATTAATTCCAATTAGGGGGTGAAGTTCAATTCTAGTTATATGCCACAAAAATCCTAATTACCCAAATATAAGAGGATTATATGTCACGTATCCCGTTAAATCCAGATAATTAAAATTTAGGAGAATATGTTTTCAAGCGGTTGTTCAAGTAAAGAGTTTTTCCAAGTTATACAAGAACTCAAGTAGAAAGAGAGTCATACTTCCATTCCACCCAAATTCATAAGATAAAGAGCGAAAATAATTCTTAAATTATAAATCCATACATGAATTAAAATAGAAAAAGCAATAAAATCAATCCATACAAATAGACAGAGCTCCTAACCTTAACAATGGAGGATTAGTTGCTCATAGTTCAGAGAAGAAAATAAGGATTCTGATAAAATGTATTTTGGTAGTCTGGAGTGGAATCCCCTTGTGGAATAATTCCAATCCCCTTTTATATCTAATCCTAATAAATTTAAAATCTAATTTCTAAAATAAAAATAATATCTTTTCCTAAAAATAATATTTGAATTTAAATCAGAATTAATTTAATAATCAACAAGTCTTCAGTTGATGGATAGGAACCACTTGTTTCGTCCATTCTGCAGCTTCTAATCTATGTTTTCTGGGCTGGAAACTGGGTCAAAACAGCCCAGAAATCGCCCCCAACATTTTCTGCACGTGGCGCATGTCACGCGTACGCGTCAGTCACGCGTACGCGTCGATGGTCTTCTTCGCGTGTCATGCATACGCGTCGCCGTGCAAATCTTCAAATCACGCGTACGCCTCAGTCACGCGCACGTGTCGCCCTGGAAAGCTCCAAATCACGCGTAGGCGTCAGTCACGGGTACGCGTCGCTCCTTGCTGGTATCTCCTTTAATTCTTTTGCTGCAGAAACTCCATCAAATCCAGCCGAATGCTACTTAAAATAAACAAAATTGCACAAGACTCAAAGTAGCATCCATAGTGGCTAAAAGATAATTAATTCTTAATTAAACTCAACAAATTAAATGCAAATTCACTAGGAAAAGATAGAAAAGATGCTCACGCATCAATATAAAATTATGATTTATATTGTGAATAACTCGAGTTGGGGATGCACGACAGAAGGACTGTCCAATGGTTAGCTACCAGGACTTGTCGGGTTGACTTTTAACCCACAGATGAGACTCATCACCCACTAGAAAAGGCATGCATCATATGCATTATATGTGATTTGTTTGTAATGCCTAATTGATTGCATCATTACTTGCTAATTTCCTAATTGTCTTGCTTACTTTCTACTTGTGCATTTCGTGTGTGATATACTTGTGTTTGCATACCTTTACTATTGGCGGTTGGGAGATTTGTAGGACTTGAATAGGGGATATTTAGTTAGATTGAAGATCCTTAAGTTAGTTGCTTACTTTCACTTTCTCATGGTTTAATTACATTTATACGCTTTGATTATAACTGGAAGTTCTAGGATTGCCTTCGGCTTTCCCAGGACATTACATGTTAGATATTTGGGCACTATTACCATGTTGAGAACCTCCGGTTCTCATCCATGCGTATTTTGTGGTTTTCAGATGCAGGACGTGAGGCTCCTCGCTGATACATGTTGGAGACTTTTATTTTGGCGAAGATCCTTAGTTCTCGGAATTTTATTTTGATCTTATATACTTGCTTAGATACTTATATTCTCCACTGTTTATATATATTTTGTATTAACTCCTCTTAGAAGTTATTTTGGAGAAACGGATTTTGTATTTTGCCTTTTGGGGTCTTTTGGGTTTTCCTACTATATATGTATGCATACTTATATGTTCGGACCGATTATCTTCGCAAGCTGAGTCCTGAGTCTTGATATCTGTATTTTGGCACTCGCTTGTACATTTCATCGTGTTAGTTTATCCTATATCTGTTCGTTTACGTTATCGATCGGAGTGTTGCGCTTTTCGATTTAACGATTTTGATTTACTCCTTTTCTTCAAAGGCTCCTAGTTACAAACTTTTTTATACTACTATACGTATTAGATTTTATTTTTAGAGGTCGTAATGCATCGTTACCTCTATTTTATGATTTAAGTATAAGACTTTGTGTGATAGGGTGTTACAAAAAACATAATGATAGTGATGTCGTTGTCACAATTGCAACAAAGGATAAATAAAAAGACTAAAGGAGCAACAAAAATATAAACAAAACTTAATTTTGATAGAGTCTGAAGCAACAATTTTAAATAAAGACTAAAAGAAGATATCAAAATATCATGCTAAAATTTATGATAATAACTCAAGAATAAATATCAAAGTAAATAATTATAAAATCATTTGAAATGTATCTTGATAGAATATTAATATATAATATTTTAAATATGTTCTAATAATTATATAA
>NC_029785.2:50849297-50854671 GCF_000816755.2 Arachis ipaensis | reverse complement strand
ATTTATAGCGATTATTTTTAGTCATTAATCAAATTCTTTTAATTTAGTAATTTAATAACATATTTTAACTCACACATTTAAATATTAATGATTAATTAATAACTAAAATAATAAATTTTAATAATTTTCTACCATTTCTCTTTAAAAAAAGTTTGATTATCATCCACTTTTGAGCATGCGTAACATAACACACCTCTTACAAACTGAAAATAAAAAAAGTAGAAGAAAATGGGGAGATTGAGTGAATATTTTCGGGAAAAAGGAGCAACATAGTAAACAGACACGGACACACTAACTAAAAAACAGTATAGAAGAGGAGAAAGAATATCTCACAAGACTCTCAATATCATTCCTTGCCATAAAATAAGGCACAATCACACACCCCTTTCCCTCCCTTCCTTCTCATACTTTACTATAAATATATAAATATCTATGCACATATAATAAAACTCTCATAAGTCATAACTCTTCTGTTTCCTGGTTATAACTTCTTCAGTTCCTTCCTATGGCGACTACATACTCTTTTCTTTCATCATCATGGTCATGGATGTTGTTGTTGTTCTTCTTGTTGCTGTTTCTGAATATGCAGGGTAAAGCGTCGAGGCTGAACTCGTTCTATGACTCGGTGATTCGGTTACCCTCCGAGTCAGAGTCAGCAGAAAATGATGAAGTTGGTGGTGGAACCCGATGGGCTGTTCTAGTAGCTGGTTCAAGTGGATACGGCAATTACAGGCACCAAGTGCGTGCTTTTAATTTGTTTCTTCCGCTTTTCTTCTTCTTCTTTCCTTCCTTAATCTTATGCATGTTTAATGCACACTACAGGCAGATGTGTGCCATGCGTATCAGTTGCTAATAAAAGGTGGACTCAAAGAAGAAAACATAGTTGTGTTCATGTATGATGACATAGCCAACAACGACTTGAATCCAAGGCCTGGAATCATCATCAACCATCCTCATGGTCAAGATGTCTACGCTGGCGTCCCCAAGGTAACTAAATTCAACTCTTAAATATAATATTGGATATTGCAAACTCAAATATCTTTTATCCTTTCACCCCACTTTCATCAGAAATTTAAACTCTGCAAATTTTCAAGAATTTATTTAGTAATTTTTTTTAAATCTACAAATTCATAATGAAAATTTTTAATGATTTATAAATTCGTAATGTTTCTCTTTTTTTTTTTTACGAAAATTATTTAGACTCTTTTTGGGTATTACTTCTACCGACGAAGAATTATAAAAATAGTGCAATTTTGTATGGTTTAAAATAGTCAAGCTAAGAAGATTAAGAATTCAACAGCTTAGTAGACATGTTCATCTTTTACTCACAAGTCCCGAGATTAAATCTTAAGAAAATAGCAAAGACAAGAATATAAAACTAGAAACACCCGAAGAAAACCCAATGCTACATACAATACAAGTGGGGGAACTGCATGCCGTTGATTAATTAAGATTTTGTCGACTTGTGACAAATCGTCAAATTGGCCCATTGGAAGTTTTGCCAAATTATATAATCTAAAAGGCCAAGTGTACTGTCAAGAGTTTTTGCAATTTTTCCTTTCCTGAAAATAATTTTCTCCTCTCGTCTTTAAGAAACAAGGCATGCCAACAAACAAATTAAATATGAGAGGTTCGCATGGTGCTAGTACTTATATTATTTAAACTATAAATTTATATGAAGTTGTTTTTATATAAAATTAATAATTAAAAATTATTGAATGATAATTTATTCAAATATATTAAATTATTTAATAATTTTTAACTATTAATTTTACATAAAAATAATTGAAAATAAGTTTTCACCATTATTTAAATGCTACTTTTTTTTGTGTCTATTTAAATACTAATGATGAATTGCTGGCAAGTAACCTTTTTCATTTGGAAAATAAATTAGTGCAACATGCGTGCACGGAGAACATAGAATTATATGGAAGTACTTTTGTTCTATGTAGGAAGGAACAACGAACAGAAGATATATTATGTGTATACACTAAAGTTTATGAACCATTACGATTTGATAATACGAATAACAATTTTTTAAAATGTCTTTGACATTATTGTTAAATACTTTAATTTCTTAAATATGAACCAAAAGGCCTTCCTTTAAAGTTTAAATGAGGTGTATCACAACATTCCTTAATTTTACCAACTAACCCAATTCTGAAAAACAAACAACTTCACTACCCCTAATTATTTTACCATATTTGGCACTGGGCGGAATTAATAAGAGGATTTGGGTATCCAAGTATCAATGGATGTGGAGTGACTTAAAGTCTAATAGAATTTGATTAGTGGAAAACATTTCGAAATCGTTATTGCGTTGTTGGAAAGGCAATTAATGTGGTGAGTCACGTCTAGTCAATGTTACATCAAAGTTGGGGTTCTCTGTTGATGATATTTTCTTTAAATAATTAGATTTAATAGGGCATTACTTGTTTACTTAGAATTAGAAAGCAACCTACATAGTTTAAAGTTTGTGGAGACAGTGACCATATTCATTATCAGAAAGTCAATTGACACAAATAAACAAATAAGTAATAAGTAATAACTAACTATTTTAGTATATTTAGAATAAAATATTTTTAAAATTGATTTGATTTGATGTAAAATAAATCAAAATAAATTAAAATGAAAAAAATTATTTAGAATTAATTATATAAAATAATTTTCTTAAAACTGATATGATAAATTGATTTTTATATTTTTATTCTTCATCTATTCCATTTTTTACTGCGAACAATAATCGTCATTGACCAGAGTTGAATTTCGACATTCTCGATCTTTTCTAACTCTTTTTTTATATTAATAGTTAAAGGATAAAAATGACATATTTTTAACATACTATTTCAATTCCATTATTATTATATTCTAAAGACAGATTTAGTAAATTAATTTGAATTGACCTCATTTTATTTCGTGTAGGATTACACAGGTGAGAACGTGACAACTCATAATTTATATGCGGTAATTCTTGGGGACAAGAGTAAGGTGAAAGGTGGAAGTGGCAAAGTAATAAACAGCAAACCTGATGATAGGATATTTATATATTATGCTGATCATGGAGGCCCAGGTGTTCTTGGTGCGTTAATCATCTCTTCCTTATTTTGCATTATAATTATAATACTAATCGTAATTTAATAACAAGCTTCTATATCATTCGAGTTCATCTATAATGATATGGGTTGTGTTTACTACTTTTTTTTCTTTGCTAAATTTGATATGAGAGAATAAAACTGGGCAAGGGGGAAAAATGTTTATTTTGCTAACATATAAATGTAACTTCCTATTCAACTATATAAAAAAGTTTATGCTATGTATAATTACTTTTAAGAATCAGAAACAAATGCAGCCTTAATCTAGCAAGTGGTATACATTGGTGGATTGGTGGTGTAGAAGTGATTGCAATTCATTGTCTCCCATTTGATTATAGGGATGCCAAACACTCCAAACCTTTATGCCATGGATTTTATTGATGTCTTGAAGAAGAAGCATGCATCTGGAGGTTACAAGAAGATGGTAATTAAAGATTTCATATATTGACTAAAATATGCTTACCATTACTAATCATCATGAATGTGCAATTAAGAATAATTATATGGTATGGTTGTGTAGGTTATATATGTGGAAGCTTGTGAAAGTGGGAGCATATTTGAGGGTATAATGCCAAAGGATATAAACATTTATGTGACAACTGCATCAAATGCTCAAGAGGCTAGTTGGGGAACTTATTGTCCTGGCATGGATCCTTCTCCTCCTCCTGAATACATCACTTGCCTTGGGGATTTGTATAGTGTTGCTTGGATGGAAGACAGGTACTAATACATAACATATGTTTCTTTTACATGTTATTTAAATTTCAACTTAATCCCTCAATCTAATTGTATGCAGTAAAATAATTTCTAAAATTTTAATTGCACCAATATCTCTACTATTGATAAAAGTACATTATATTATTTTTTGGTCATTTTTTATTAGTAATTTATTATTTTATTTTAGAGAATAACATGATTTACTTTTGACAAATTTAGGGACATAATTGATGCAATTAAAATTTTAAAAATTATTTCAGAATATAATACCAATTTTGGAATATAATTTTACTTTCGCTTTTTAAAAAAGCCTAAGAGCCAATAGAATTTGTTGATTTTGACTTGCATTTTTAGTTATCAATTTAATTCTTTTAGTTTAACAGTTTAACTTTATCCCATATTTTTAAACATTAATTGTTGATTAATTATTGGTTAAAAACAATAAATTCCATTGACCCTCTATCATTCTTGTTCGCTTTTTGATATAATTTTGTATCTATGCTTCTTGTCTTAATCTTATACCAAATTTATGACACTAGTGTGACATATATAGTATATTCGCCTATTGCGTTGTAGTCATCATGTAGGACAACTAGATTATCCCCTTTGTCTGTTGCATTAGACTGTGATGTTTAAAATGTAAATAAAAATAAATAAAAATGATAGGTTGATCATGTTGCCATCACCATGACCATCACCATCACCATAAAACATAGACATAAATTTAATTAAGTCGCAAAACTGAATTATGGCACTTGAATTCTCTGCAGTGAAAGTCACAATCTAAAGAGGGAATCGGTGCAACAACAATATCAATCGGTAAGATTAATTTTGACCATATAATAACAGTGCTTCGTTAAATGTTAGCATCAGCCATGAGCGAGAGGAATAATTAAATTAAAGAGGGGCTATATATTTTTGTTGAGCAGGTGAAGGAACGGACCTCAAATTTTAACAACTACGAGCTTGGTTCCCATGTGATGGAGTACGGTGATACACACGTCAAACCGGAGAAGCTTTATCTGTACCATGGTTTTGATCCTGCCACAGTCAACTTTCCTTCTCTTAATGCAATGTTAGGAGCACCCGTCGATGTTGTTCATCAGAGAGATGCAGACCTGTTCTTCATGTGGCAAATGGTACTCTTAGCATTTTCTCCTCAATCCGTTAACCACAATATTTTCTTTATTATTAAATCTCATCTCAATTTGGAATAAATAAACACTAGAGATCGCATTCTGATCAAATGGTTTTAAGTTTGATATCTTGAAATTGGACACTAATCTATAGTATTTGGTAAATGTCTTGAAACAGAATAAAAATATCAATTTTGATTGTTTAGATAGAGAAAAAATTAGTTAATTCTTCTTATAATTTTTAATTTTATATGAAACAGACATTAATTAACCTAAATATACGCTAAAATCAGTATAAAATATATGTTAGAATATAAAATATATATTAAAAATAAATTGAATAACATATTTTTACACAAATATACTACATATAACATTTTTGAACAAATATTTTATTTTTTATTAGTTTTTTTATTGATGTGCTATATT
>NC_029785.2:50811503-50849272 GCF_000816755.2 Arachis ipaensis | reverse complement strand
ATGTTGGCTTTTCTAACGATTAATGGTTGCACTTGCATGTTGCTTCTCTAGCTAGCTACTTTGCTTAACTTGTACGTATAATTGGTTTTATTTGAATGCAGTACAAGAGATCAGAAGATGAACCAGAAAAGAAGAGCGAGATCATGAAGCAGATTGCAGAGACAACAAAGCACAGGAATCATTTAGACGGTAGCGTAAAATTGATCGGAGTATTTCTTTATGGTCCAGCAAAAAATTCAGTGCTAGAATCCGTGAGGGAGCCCGGTCTGCCCCTTGTTGACGATTGGACATGCTTAAAATCAATGGTAATAATTGATTACTCATCTTCTTCTACTTAAGTAACATTCATTCATTGATTATGTTAAAATCTTATAATATTAAATCTTTTTTTTTTCTCTAACACTTGATTAGGTTCGAGTGTTTGAAACTCACTGCGGATCGCTGACTCAGTATGGCATGAAACACATGCGAGCATTCGCCAACATTTGTAACAATGGCGTTTCTAAGGCCTCAATGGAGGAGGCTTGTATGGCAGCTTGTGGTGGCTATTATGCAGGGCGCTTACATCCATCAAACTTAGGTTATAGTGCATGATTTAGGATTATTGTACTCTACTCACACAAATCGGAAAGTATTTTTCAACCTTGTACAAAGATGTAATTTTCTATAAAAATAGTTAGAATAGTTTTAATGTAAAATATGAATCGAAATATAGTTTAATTGAATAATTTGTATAAATTATTATTATAAAATTACTTATTCTAAAAATTTTAAAGGATAAAAAGTTGATTATTTCATAATTTTGTACATAGATCAAGTGAGTTCATTCTTTTTTCCTTTGTGGTACAACTATAAATATGCTTGTATTAGGATGTATATTTTTCCAACACGAATTACTTTCTGTGAAAGTTTTTAATTTCTGCTACTTCAACTATTATTAGTATTTGGTATTATAGATATAGATAGAGCAACATATTTGGCGTCGCCTTTGGAGTCGTTGTGCCGAGTAAATATTCTGCTGAACTTTCTGGAACTCTGATATTCCACAAGGTATGGTTATTACACCTGGATGATCAAACCCATACACTTTCTCTGCCTTCTCTAGAAGCTTCCCAAGCAAAGGGTGGTTCAAGTGTGTAACGGGCACCAAAACTCGTTGCTTCTCTCCCTCCGATTCTCCAACATTAATTGCCATATGTCCCTTCGGTACTACCTCTATTGGGCTTAGGCCCAATTCAACATACCTGTTCTTTAAAGAGCTTCCAGGCCCAAGACAACGCACCCATTTCAACATCACATGCTTGGGGTTCATGCCTACAAGGTGCCTTTCTGACTTTCTCATCGACATCTAATTAATCCAACACACTTTTTGTTATTATGGAATCATATGAAAAAAGTTTTGTTTCGTTCCTCCCTGCAAATTATATGTGTATACTAAGTTAAGATATTATATGCAAATAAAAAATATTATTCATGATATGTTAAAATTCAGCCTCCAAATCAGTTGCTATATTAGGTATTTATCTATAAATATATATTATTTAATTTATTTTTAATATATATATATATATATATGTATATGTATGTATGTATATTTTATGTATTTTAACGTGCATTAAGTAAGAGTTTATATTATTAGCACATACCTCTCCCTTGGGTTAACAGCCGACGTAATGGCGTCCCCACTTTTCCATTGGAGAGAGATTTGATTCTCGTGGTTACACCGGGTTATTACTATCATATCATATTGAACTATAAGGGTTGAAGATATTGAATGGAATGAGAGAGTACGTTTGTCGTGTATGTGTGACAAATTTTTAGAGATGCTTTGATTATTTGATCATTAGTAGGGTTGCTCCTTTTAAAAGACTAAGAATGGTGTCGTTTTTGTCATGTGTTGGAGTGGTGGTGTAGGATTGTGTAAGTGGTGATGATTATATTAATGTGATTATAATTTGGTTAATTTAATTAGCAATAAGGTGATGTGCACAAAAGGAAGCACTAATGTGGCAAAACTTTTGAATAAGAACAACAGAAGTGTTCAATTTTGTCAAGCTGTCACATGTCTTCTTACGCAGACATGCCAAACTTGGAAATATTATGTTATTAACCCTTAAACCTGGAAAAATATGTTATCGTTATATTTAAAAAAGTTTCCTAGTTTCTTTCAAAAGGTAATATGTATATTATTTCTTCGTCCTTTCGATATTGCCCAAGAAAGTTCTTATACATTTTCTTTTGGTGTTTATATTGCTTGGGAAAAGAAAATTAATTAATTGGGTAGATCTCCATCGGATTGTAGTGTTATATTGCCAGGTACTGTACTTTTTCTTTTGTCCTGTGTCAACACGGTATATTTCTCTCTTCAAACTAGAGTAATACCCGCCCTTCGCACGGAATGGGTACTTATTTCGTAGTACTTTTCTTTGAATTGGGTTTTAATAAGAACAATTTCCCTAGGTAGACAACAGAAGTTGTAAACGTGAATAATGGATTGTACACACAGGTTCAATTACCATGAGACACACATTTGAGCCTAATTACCTAGATTTTCAATTTTATTTTCTACCATTTATTGTTACCTACTTCTAATTTTACTTACCCTAAATCCTATCTTCACCACAGCCACTGTAAGCCCTCATCGCCGCCTCCACTGTGACACCGGCATGAAGCAATCCAGCCATTGTCGTTCTGCCGCATGTTTAGAGTCGCTGTCACGTGGGCGAACATCTGCCCCTGCTTCGATGGTGCGCCGACGTGACTTCTCTCTGCCATCCATCACACGTGGTGGTTCTTCCCCTCACAAAACGTACGGAGTGCTGTCGCTAACTCACAGAGACAGTGTCTTTGTCTTCCTGCTGCCCCGACACCACACCCCTGCCCCTGTCACAATGCCGCGCTGCCATGGATCTTGCTCATTCATCGCGACGACGCTTCTCTTTGTTCCCCCTTAGACTACGAAAGGTCAGCATAAAGCTATTGTTCTATTTTACAGAGGATGTTTGTTAGACACGTTGGGTTCATATGTTCTTTGATTTTGGGTTTGGTTGTTTAATGTGATTGATATTGGATTTGAATTGCTGTAAATGCTATAAATTGCTAGATATACCAAATATGAAAGTCCAATTCCTGATTCTGTGATTGTTATTAGATTTTTCAAACCAAAAGATAGTTATAACTCAGCATAATGTAGCTTCATTTGAAGTTGGGTGTGAATCTATGGTTCAAGTACTAAGTGTAGTGGTTATTTTCATTGAAAAAGTTGATGTTTATCTAGTTTATACCATTGCTCTGTTACTTGATTTGCTGGATTCTGCATGCACATGCTTCGTAGGTTTCTTTTATTATGTGGTTTGGATTTGATTTTGTTTAATTTTGGTTGAATTGAACTTGGGTCTAAGTTAAGCCATTTAAACATGGTGCACGGGTGGTATTTTGGTTAATTTGTAAGTTGTTAGTGAAGAACCAATGAGGATATTCATTTACCATGTATGCGGATGGTTATTTCATATGGGAAGTGGATGTTTTTCTAGTTTATACCATTGCTCAGTTACTTGATTTGCTGCATTCTACATGCATATGCTCCACAGGTTTCTTTTGTTATGTGGTTTGGATTTATTTTATTTAATTTTGTTGGAATTGAACTTGAGTCTGAGTTAAGCCATTTAAACATGGTGCACGGGTGATATTTTAGTCAATTTGTTAGTTGTTAATGAAGAACTAATGTGGATGTTCTTTTACCATGTGCGTGGATGGTTATTTCATATGAGAAGTGGATGTTTATCTGGTTTATACCATTGTTCTGTTACTTGATTTGCTGAATTCTGCATGCACATGTTTCATAGGTTTTTTTTATGTGGTTTGGATTTGATTTTGTTTGATTTTGTTGGAATTGAACTAGATTTGAGTTAAGCCATTTAAACATTGTGCACGGGTAGTATTTTGGTCAAATTGTTAGTTGTTAATGAAGAATCAATGAGGATGTTCATTTTACCATATATACGGTTGGTTATTTCATATGAGAAGTGGATATTTATCTGGTTTATACCATTACTCTGTTATTTGATTTGCTGAATTCTACATGCACATGCTCTGCATGCATGTTTCTTTTCTTATGTGGTTTGGATTTGATTTAGTTTAATTTTGCTTGAATTGAAATTGGATTTGAGTTATGTCATTTGAACATAGGGCACGGGTGGTATTTTGGTCAATTTGTTAGTTGTTACTGAAGAACTAAGGCAGATGTTCATTTTACCATCGGATGGTTCTTTCATATGAGAAGTGGATGTTTATTTGGTTTATACCATTGCTCTGTTACTTGATTTGTTGGATTCTACATGTACATGCTCCGCATGTTTCTTTTCTTATTTGGTTTGAATTTGATTTAGTTTAATTTTTCTTGAGTTGAAATTAGGTTTGAGTTAAGCCATTTAAACATGGTGCATGGGTGGTATTTTGGTCAATTTGTTAGTTGTTACTGAAAAACTAAGGAGGATGTTCATTTTACTATGTATGCGGATAGTTCTTTCCATTGAAAATGTTGTTACTGAACACTAATTGTTTTTGTACATGAGAGCACTAACAGGTTATCATAGACAAAATAGAACTAATAGGTAACGCATATTGCGGGTTTTGGGGAACGTTAGAGGTTGCTTCTCGAGGTTACTCGGTTACATATCTTGTTCTTTCATGGTTTACCTTGAAGTCCTTACTTGAGATTTCTTTCCTGAAAAGTAAATTGATTCTTTTCCAGTCCTGTTCTTTGTTCATATGCATTTTTGTTGATTTTAACTGCATATGTCTGCTTAAATTCCTTGAAATATTTGCTTTTCTTGAGATGTGGTTTGGTTCTTTGCTTCATGTCTTGCATTTTATGTATATCTCTACTTGATTGTATCCTTGGTATCTTCTTGAAGTTCTTGTTTTGACTCTTTATTGAAAAAGTTTTGATTTGATTCGTTCCCTGCTTGATTGTGTTCTTAACCATTCTCTTGAATTCTTGTGATGAACCCCATCCATGATTTTTGTTTTTCTCCTTCTTTGTTAGGTATCTTTTTAAGTAGTTCGAGATTTATTTTGGTGTCACGTGTGACCTTTAGACATCACAACCGATACGTTAGTTCTTTAGAACACGTTTTGTGGGCGCGAAAGGTGAAGTTTGTAAGTGTGCGATGTCATAAGAAGTTGTGAGGCTTGGATTCTCAGGAAAGAGTTTGTCGATGTTAGGCTTGTTACTGGTAGTAGGTTTGCTAAGTGATTAATGAGGTTGAGAATTCTCGGATGAGTGGTTTGATAATATATGGTTGGGAATTGCGAAGGTAAGGTATGGTGAAGCGTGGAAAGTTGAAACCTTAAGGCTTGACAAGAAATTGGTTATTATCACGGATATATCGGATATGTGCAATAGAATAGAATCAGGAGATTATGGATTAAGAGTATTCTTGGGGAGTAATAAGCGAGTTGAAAAGTGCCCAGTGATGGATTAGTTAAGGAAACAAGAGCATTGGCTTGCCAACCACTTTGTTTTGCGCATACCTATCTTGAAAAGTTTGCAACTTATTGTGTTTCTTCAAGTTTCAGTAAAATATTGAAACCATGCAACCCTTTTTGCTTTGAGCCTATTTTGTAGCTTCTATTTCACACCGCACCTTTTTCCTTATATTTATGTCATATGACTTATCCGGTATTTGAAAATTTATACATATACCAAAACTTTTAGCTTTTTCTTAAAGTATTCAAGAGTAAAGTATTAGAACTATGCAATCTTTTGTATATTATATTAATTTTCGAGGACGAAAATTTTTAGAAATGGGATAGGATGTAAGACTCCGGATTTTAGATATTTAAATTATGAGTTAATTGAAATTATCGATATTTATTTATGATTCATATTTTCAGAAAATTATCTTATAAAAAGGTAATTAAACCTAAGTTATGAGGTTTTGAGTTTTAAATTAGTTAATGCTCATATAATTTTCATAATAATCAGGTATTTTTTTATTTAAATTTAAAACTTTAATAATTGAAAAATAACAAGCATTTTATATGCTTTAATTTTAGTATCTAGATTTTGAACTTTATTTTATGAATAGATGAAAACTAATTTTATTATCTCTAATTCTTGAATTAGAGTGTTTATTTGAGAATAAATTGTGATTTGATGAATAAATATTATTTTTATATATAATTATTGTTGGATTAAAAATTAGTTTCAATAACTATATCTTTTCTATTTTTATTTGAAATTACCAACCTACCTTTACCCTTTTTTCTTAAATTAAAACCCTAACCCTAAACTAACACTCAACCCCCCGTCTCTTATACTCACCGCCATCACCCTCAACACACACACACAGCTTTTTCCCCTATCTATCAAAGAAAGAGAGAACAGAGAGTATAGAGGAAGGCAGAAGGGAGACCAGAAAGAGAGAGGGAGACTGCGTCTTTATCGCCGTCAAGGTGCTCCTTGCTGGTCGGCGCCATTCATGCACTGTCGCCATCGTGGGAGGAAGCCCGTGTTACCGTCATCTCTAAACTGCACCCCGCCATTGTTGACAAGGGGAAAAAGAGCGCTCATGAGGTAGGAGGAGAAGGAGAAGCCACTGTTGCATGTTGTTGATGCCGATTTTGTCGTGCCATCTCGCCGTCGGGACCACTACCATCGTTGCCATTAAAGCCGCGCCGTTTGTTGCTGGTTGTGCCGCCGCCACACTTCCATCGTTGTTGAAGACTCTGATTACCAATGCTGCTTGTGAGAGAGAGAAACACATGAAGCTGTGCTGTAGAGAGGGCTATTTCCATCATCGCTGCTGCATCACCGCCGTCGGGCCAGTTGCCATCGTTGTTTCCCATCATTGTGCCTGGATGCCAGGAATGGTCCTACAGTCTTTGGAACCGCCACAGGAGTTACTGCTGCATGCTCCGTTTTCACGCTTTCTCTTTTGTTACAGTAAGTGTATTTTGTTCGGGAATCCTTGAAATCGGTAGTTTGTTATGTTTAGTTCGAGATTCTGAGGTTTTGGTAACATAGGGTCGAGTTCCGGTTATTGTATGTCGCGTTTGGAGTTGCTGCTGTTGTTGTAGAGGCGTTATGGAGCTGTGGTTGCAGCTGCTGCTGTTGTGGGCCGGTAGAAAGGGGCTTTTACGCGTTTTATGGCTTTTTCGGGTTTTGACTATTCGAGGTAGGGGCATTTTCTTAAACTCATTTTACTATCAAGAATTGTTACAAGTCGATATTAATATGAAAAATACATTTTTATGATTTTTGTAAGTCTTATGGATTGAACTGAGTTGCTCTGCATGATTGAAATTATTTGCCTAGTTAATTTATTGACTATTTGAGAAGGTTGGATATTCTGGTTTGTTGGTTGACTTAGTTGATTTGGTTTTATTTGATTTATTAAAAATGATTTTGATAATTGAAAATTATTTGAGATCTTGGAATTAGTAGGATTTTGGAAATGATTTGAGAAATGGTTTGGTTGAGACCCGAGAAGGGTGGCAAAGTCCGAGTTTTAGGGGAGGCGCTGCCAAAATTTTTACAAGAATTTTGGAAGTTTTATTTTTGTTAATTTGATTTAAGAATTATTTTATTTGATTTTGATTTATCTAAAGAAAAGAGTTATGATTTAATAATTTTAATGAATTTAAAGGAAAATGAGTTGGGTTTGATAAATTTTATCAAAAGAGATATGTCTTGAGTACTTTTAAAGATTTTAGAATAATTAAAATAATAGATTTGAGGATTAATGCTTTTGGAATTTTCAATTAGGATTTTCAATTTTTAACTGGTATGACTTTGAACCTTGTTAAAAAAGTTTTAAAACTTGAAATGGTTTTGGGTGAAAATGGGTTTTCGAAAGAGATATACAGGGTACTCAACCGTGTGAGGTGCACAGAGCACTCAACCTTGCAGGTGTACAAGGCACTCAACCCTGCGACGGTCTCTCTAATGGCGAGGTGTACAGTAGGGCACTCACCTTGCGAGTATACAGGAAATTCTTCCTACGAGGTGTAAAGGGCACTCAACCTTGCAAGACATATAGTATACATATATGCGAGAAACCTTAGAGGAAAAATGTCCAGGTTAGTTACCGGAAGTGTCGGGTTTTGACAATGTGATTGACACGTGAGCTCATAGTTAGTAGGACATGCATGTATCATAATGCATTTGTTTGCAATTGTTTGGATGTGCTTAAGTGTTTTGGTTGCCTATCTAATGAATTCTGTCTAACTGTTAATTGTGGTACTTGCTGTGATTATTCTCTGATAGTGTTGGCCTTGTATTGTTTGTGCCTGTGATTGATTCTATTTTAAAACCGAGTAGAGATTTGTTTATATGTTGGGTTGGAGGCCGAGATTTGTTTATATGCTGGGCCAGAGGTTGAGATTTGTTTATATGTTGGGCTAGAGTCCGATATTTGTTTGTATGTTGGGCTAGAGACCGAAATTTGTTTGTATATGGGCCGAAGACCAAGATTTATTTTGTATTAGACCAAGGGCCGTACATGATTATGTATGGGATATTAATTGAGCTTTGAATTTCTTATAATTGAAGAAAAGAACTTTGAATTTTGGATAAGTAAATGTCGTGTTTTAAAAAATTCATGGGACGAACGGAGATCACTGTTTTTGAAATTTATTCTTCATTTTATACGTATCCTCTTATGATAATTCTTAAACCCTCTACTGAGAACTTGTGAGGACGATGTTCTTACTCCCTACAAACTTCTTGATGAGCGGATATTTTATACGCTTTTTGGCATCAATTTCATATAGTTTTTAGTAGTTTTTATTAAGTTTTTACAGGTTTTAGTGTTAAATTCATATTTTTATATTCTACTATTAGTTTTCATATTTTTGGACATATTTAGGTATTTTCTGGCTGAAATTGAGGAGTTGGAGCAGAAGTCTGATTCAAAGACAGAGAAAGCATTGCAGATGCTGTCCGGATCTGACCTGCCTGCATTCGGAAGAGATTTTCTGGGGCCACAGAAGTCCAAATGGAGCGCTCTCAATGGCTATAGAAAGCTGACTTTTAGAGCTTTCTAGAAATATATAATAGTACATACTTTGCTTTGGATTAGAAGGCCCAAAACTGGCGTCTAAGGCCAGCTTCCTGCTCTCTTCCAGGCGTCCAGCGCCCAAAGAGCAGAGCCCAGCGTCCAAAGTCCCAGAGAGGACCCCCTAGCTGGCGTTCCACATCCAAGGAGCCTCATAGCACGTGGATCTCATCAAATCTCAGCCCAAACACTCACCAAGTGGGCCCAAGAAGTGGATTTTAACACTAAATAGACTGTTTACCGTTACTAGTCATCTGTTTAGTCATTAACCTAGTATTTAAAGAACTTTTACACCTCTCACTAGGGGAGGTCTGCCATATTTTTGTATGAGTTTTTAAACCTCCTAGGTTGAGGGGAGGAGCCCTGCTGAGTCCTATGAATTAATAAAAGTATTACTGTTTCTTCTTCGATCTGTGTTTGATTAATTCTAAGATGTATATTCGTACTTCATCATGGTGAATAGGATGATCTAACCAATTAGCTCTGTTAATCACATTAAGATGAATGTGCCTGACAAACACCCGCGTCTACTTAGGTCAGAATGCGTCTTTCACCGGACAAGGACGACCAACAGCTTGAATATACATCTCTCAGACGGCCAATCCATAACTTCGTTGGGGACTTCTCGAGACATCAGTTCAGCCAATTTTTGGGGAGATTGGGGTCTCTGTGGTAGAGGCTAGAACCCAAAGATGTTGCATTCTTTGATTCGGAAGATCCGACCTTATCTGTGACGTTTTGAGTAGGATGATTAAGGAGAATAGCCTGCAGGAACTTCACCCTCAAGTAGGATAGATCCACACTAAACCTGGGTTCAGATCCGAAGGAGTATTGGCAGCTGCTCAAACCAGTGTCAATCACATACAGCCTGCCATTGAAGAAATCACTCACAAGCAAAGAGAACAGTAGTACCAGAGTTAATTTAGAAAGACAAAGCAACTCCGACTCTCAACTCTATTCCCATCATATAATTCCTGTTATCTAATCCAATTGGTTTTACCCCTTTCAACATTTATGACATTTAATCAATCAACATACAATCAACAAACTTCTGATTCCACCTGACTAAGACTTGCAAGACAACCATAGCTTGCTTCAAGCCACAATCCTCGTGGGATCTACCCTGACTCGCTCAGGTATTACTTGGACGACCTAGCGCACTTGCTGGTACTGCTGTTGTACGAAATAGTGTGGGTTTTGCATATGCGCGCACCAAGTTTTTGGCACCGTTGCCGGGGATTGTTGAGTTTGGACAAACTGCAGGATTGTCTTGCTCCCAAGATCAGGTAGTTTATTTTACATTATTTTAATTGAGTCTTTAATTTTTGTTTTCTTCTTCAATTTTTTCAAAAAATTCTAAAAACTTTTTCAAAAATATTTTTCTTTTCTTTGTTCAATTTTGTTCTTGGTATTAAGCCTTCAATGTTCTTGTTTACTGTTTTTCAATTCCAAAAATTTTAAAACTTCTTCCTACACTCTTTTTTAAAATATTTGTGTTTTCTCTGTTTGAGTCTTTGTTAGTGTTCTTGGTTTGAGTCTTTGAGTCTTTTATTTTTATTTTACTCTTCTTCAAATTTTTGAAAATCATAAAAGGTTTTTCAAAAATATTTTTATTTTTGTAGTTCAATTGGTTAGAGCGTTGTGTTCATGTTCTTGGTAATTGTTGATTCTTTGAGTCGTTCTTTAAAAAAATTTTAAAAAAATAAATTTTCTTTGGTTTAATCTTGTTTTAATTTTTAAGTTTGGTGTTTTCTTGTTTATTTGCTTATCTTTTTCGAAAATCTTGTTTTGGTTTTCTAAAAATTTTAAGTTTGGTGTTCTTTTTATGTTCTTGAGTTCTTCGAGTCTTTAAATTTTGTTCTTTGTGTTCTTGTGAGTCTTCAAAGTGTTCTTGAGTCTTGTGTGTGTCTTGATCTTAAAATTTTTAAGTTTGGTGTCCCTTGGTGTTTCCCTCCAAAAATTTTCGGAAAACAAGGGTGCTAGATCTAAAAATTTGAAGTCTTGTGTCTTTTTTATATTTTTCTCTTTCATCATAAAATTCAAAAAAATAAAAAAGATCTTTTCTATCTTATCTTAACCATAATTTTTGAAAATTAGCATAAAAATTCAGATTTCAATTTTAAATTTTTATCTTATTATATCTTAGTTGTCAAGTTTTCAAAAATCAAAATTTTTCAAAAATAAAAATCATATCTTTCCCAAAAAATCTTATCTTTTTCAAAACTTATCATATCTTTTTCAAAATTTAAAAATCTTATCTTATCTTTTTCAAATTTCAAATCTTACAATCATATCTTTTTCAAAATCAAATTTCAGAATCTTGTCTTTTTCTAATTTCAAATTTTGATTTTAAAATTTCAAAATCACCTAACTAACTCTCTCTTCTTAATTTTCGAAAACCACCTCTCTTTTTCTCTCTCTTATTTTTCAAAACCTCCTAACTAACTCTTCCCTCCTTAATTTTCAAAAATCATCTCTCTTCTTCTCTCTCTTCTATTTCAAAACAAACTAACTAACTCTCACCTCTTCTTAATTTTCGAAAAAAAATATCTTCTTCCCTCTCTCTTTTTTTTTTCAAAACCACCTAACTAACTCACCTGTCTCTTAATTTTTGAAAATTTCTTCTTCTCTTCCCTCATCTATTTTCGAAAATTTAACAATTAAAATTCAAATCTTTTTAAATTAAATTAATTTAATTTTTGAAAATAAATATTAATTAAATAAAAATAAAAAGATTTTAATTCTTATTTACTTTTACTATTTATACTTCTTCTCTTCTCATCTCTATTCATTCAACTCTACTTCCTTCTACTCTTTACCAACAATTCTTTATCTTCTTTCCTTTCTTCTTCACATCTAACTGGAAGCTCATTGATCCAAGTGGAACAAAAAGCTTTCTTCTTTTCTCTTTTCTTTTATTGTATCTTCTCTTTTAAAGGTAATCTTCTTTTACTTCCTTTATTTATTTTATATTTAGTTTTCATCTTCTTCTTTTTCTCTACTTCTGACTTTAAGGAAGAGCTTCTTACCTGTTAGCGTGGTCTCTTCTTCTTTCTTTCTTTTCTTCTTGTTTATGACCAGGAATAGGAATAAAGAACCCCTCTTGACTCCTGATCCTGAACCTGAGAAGACTCTAAGAAGGCGTTTACAACTAGCTAAAGTACAACACTCCGAAAGAGACCTTTCAGAAAGTTTTGAACAAGAACTGGAGGATATGGCTGAACCACAAGAGGAGACTAGAAAGGTCCTTGGTGACTTCACCATGCCTACCTCTGACTTTTTTGGCAGAAGAATTGCTGTACCTACCATTGGAGCTAACAATTTTGGGCTTAAGCCTCAGTTAGTCTCTTTTCTATAGCAGAACTATAAATTCTATGGACTTCCACTGGAAGATCTACATCAGTTCTTAGCTGAATTCTTACAAATCTATGATACTGTAAAGACTAATGGAGTTAATCCTGAAGTCTACAAGCTTATGCTCTTTTCCTTTGCCTTGAGAGACAGAGCTAAGTTCTGGTTGGATGCCCAACCTAGAGAGAGTCTTGACTCTTGGAAAAAGCTGGTTAATGCTTTTCTGGCTAAGTTCTTTCCTCCTCAAAGGATGAGCAAGATTAGAGTGGAAGTTTAAACCTTCAGACAAAGAGAAGGTGAATCCCTCTATGAAGCTTGGGAAAGATACAAGCAGCTGATCAGGATATGTCCTCCTGACATGCTCTCAGAATGGTCCATCATAGGTGTGTTCTATGATGGCTTGTCTGAGATATCCAAGATTTCTTTGGATAGCTCTACAGGTGGATCCCTCCACTTGAAGAAAATGCCTGCAGAAGCTAGAGAACTCATTTAGATGGTTGCAAACAACCAATTCATGTACACCTCTGAGAGGAATCCTGTAAACCATGGAACCTCTCAGAAGAAAGGAGTTCATGAAGTTGAGACTTTGAATGCCATATTGGCTCAGAATAAGATCTTGACCCAACAAGTCAACATGATCTCTCAACATCTAACTGGGATGCACACTGTAGCTGGCAGTAATCAGGAAGCTTCTCTTGAAGAAGAAGCTTATGATCCTGAGTAACCCACCATGGAGGAGGTGAATTATATGGGAGTGCCCTATGGAAACACTTACAACCCTTCATGGAAGAATCATCCTAACCTCTTATGGAAGGATCAACAGAAACCTCAGCAAGGTTTCAATAACAACCAAGGTGGTAGGAACCAGAATAGGTTCAATAACAAACCACCATTTCCACCGTCTCAAGGGAATATGAAGACCTCTAAGCAGAACCTCTCTGACTTAGCCACTCTGGTTTCCAGCCTCACTAAGACTACCCACAGTTTCGTTAATGAAACGAGGTCCTCCATTAGAAACTTGGAGGTACAAGTTGGTCAACTGAGCAAGAGGATCCCTGAGATCTCTCCTGACACTCTTCCCAGTAATACTGAGGTTAATCCTAGAGAAGAAAGCCATAACCATGGAGGTTGAGGCCAAAACATAGGAGATTGGGAAGGTGTTGAACGCCAGTGAAGAAGTCTTCACTGGGCGTTCAACGCCCATAATAGCAGCAAGCCTGGCGCTGAACGCCAGTGAGGAAGTCCTCACTGAGCTTTCAACGCCCACCAGCCTAGGGAAGCTGGCATTGAACGCTAGTAATAACATCCCTACTGGGCGTTCAACGCCCAAAATACTAGAGGGACTGGCGTTTAACGCCAGTCAGGGTGAATAACAAGGGCGTTCAGCGCCAAATAAACTAACAGAGCTGGCATTGAACGCCAGCCAAAGCACACCCTCTGAGTGCTTAAAGCCTGCTCAAGAACTCTCTAGCCCAGAACCAAAGGAAACCATAAAGACAATTGAGGTTCCTTCGAATGCACTTCTGCAGTGCATGAGTTCTGATGACTACTCATCCTCAAGTGAGGATGAAGACACTATGGAAGAGCAAGTTGCTCATTTCTTAGGAGCTCTAATGAAACTGAATGCCAAGCTATTTGGTACAAAGCTTTTGGAGGAAGAACCTCTACTGCTCACCAAAGAACTCCATGCTTTGGTTCAGCAAGAGCTACCTCAGAAGCTTCTAGACCCTGGACGCTTTCTGATTCCTTACACCATAGAAGCTATGACCTTTGAAAAGGCTCTATGTGACCTAAGGTCAAGTATTAACCTCATGCCACTCTCTGTAATGGAGAAGCTGGGAATCCTTGAGGTACAAGCTGCACATGTCTCTTTAGAGATAGCAGACAAGACCATGAAGAAGCCATATGGCTTAGTAGAGGATGTCTTGGTTAAAGTTGAAAACCACTACATCCATGCAAACTTCATTGTCTTAGACATAGGAGAGGATGAGGATGACTGTGTCATCCTTGGAAGACCTTTCCTAGTCACAGCTAATGCTATCATTGATGTGGCTAAGGGAGAACTAACCCTAAAGTTAGGGAAGGATCACATCTTATTCAAGATGCCTCATCCTAATTCTCCCTCTAAAAGAGAGATAACAGTGCAACACCTAGTGTGCCAACCCTCTCTTTCTGTGTAGAGCTCTGCAAAGCCCACAGACATCAACTCTAATTTTAGTGTTGGGCAGCCCTCAACAAGCTCTAAGTACAAAGGTACTAAAAAGAAAGTACCTAAAGGCTGAAAGGACAAGAAAGTCCCTATTGAAGGCCTCTCACTTGGCATGAGAGTTGTCTTCACTAAGAATCCAATCCTACCACATACAGTGAGTCGTGTCCTGTCTCTAGAGCATGTAGAGCTCATCCATGATAGGACAGGCAGAAAATTCACTATCAGGGGTGAAAATCTGAGCCCATACTCACCTCTGTAAGGAGCTAAAGGTCAAGCTAGTGACTATAAAAGAACGCTTGTTGGGAGACAACCTAACTTTACTCAACCATTTATTTTCATTTTGTTTTTCCTTTCAGTTGTCAGAGTCATGATCATATGCATCATTCAAGAGATAGGATTCACATCAATGAAAATAGAACACTCCAAGCGGAGTGTCAAAGTTGAACGCCAGCCAGGGAGCAGCCCCTGGGTGTTCAAACGCCAGTGCAGAGAAGTAGGAAATCTGGAATTTCCTAGCCTCTTAGGACCAAGAGGTCCCACAAAACCTCCACCCACCCCACCTTCTTCTTTCCCAGTGATCATATTTGCTCGAGGACGAGCAAAACTCTTAAGTTTGGTGTTGAAAAAGCTCTGCTTTGTGACTTCTACTACTCTTAAGTATAGAAGAAGAGGATGCAGAAAACTAGAGAGCATACACATGAACTTGTGCAGCCGCCTCAACAAAGACAAAGGAGTGACATAGAAGAGATCAAGCACTACATGGGATCCTCAAGGAGGAGCACTGGCCACAATCATTCAGGTGGATTCGTTCTCCTTTACTCCTTTCCTGTTATTTTTCTATTTTTTGTTTGTTTTATTTTCTATTCCCTTGTTCTAGTTGCATGATCATTTGCATTTGATATTTTTAAGTTGTAAAATGTTCCATATATCTCTCATCTTGCTTTAATAAAAAATTTTTATTTGAAAGGAATTGAGAGATGCATGAATTTCAAGTTTAAAATAAGATTAGTTTAATTAGTTTGATGTGGTGTTATTTGATTTGATTTTTTGAATGTATAAAATAAACAGTACATATTTAAAGTTGAAATTTTAGAATATTGGCTCTTGAAAGAATAAGGAAAAAGGAAAAGTATTATTGATAATCTAAAAAATCCATAAATTGATTCTTGAAGCAAGAAAAAGTAACAAAAATAAAAAAAAAGCATGTACAGTGTCTGTTGTGTCTTTCTTTAAGTTCTTGTGTTCTTGTTTTCCGTTTGCTTTTCATTATTGTTGATTTTATTGTTTAAAAAAAACAAAAAAAGCATACCGTACAACACATATATATATATATATACATGCAAGAAAGAAAAATGGTGAAAAATGAAAAGAAAAAAAATAAAAAAAAGCAGAAAAAGTCAATAACCCTTTAAACCAAAAGGCAAGGGTAAAAGGACCATGGCTTTGAGCATTAATGGATAGGAGGGCCCAAAGGAATGAAATCCTGGCCTAAGCGGCTCAGTCTAAGCTGTCCCTAACCATGTGCTTGTGGCGTGAAGGTGTCAAGTGAAAAGCTTGAGACTGATCGGTTAAAGTCATGGTCCAAAGCAAAAAGAGTGTGCTTAAGAACTCTGGACACCTCTATCTGGGGACTCTAGCAAAGATGAGTCACAATCTGAAAAGGTTCATCCAGTTAAAGTGTCTGTGGCATTATTGTATTCGGTGGTAATACTGGAAAATAAGGTGCTTAGAGTCATGGCCAAGACTCTGAAAGCTGTGTTCAAGAATCAAAATAAACTTAACTAGGAAAGTCAATAATATTATCTGGATTCTAAGTTCCTAAAGATGCCAACATCTCCGAGTTTCAATGGATAGTGAGATGCCAAAACTATTCAGAAGCAAAAAGCTACTAAGTCCCGCTCATCTGATTGTAACTAAGCTTCATTTGAAACTTAGAAATTTATTTATATCTTAATTTTCTTTTTTTATCCTACTGTATTTTTAGTTTCTTGGGGACAAGCAACGGTTTAAATTTGGTGTTGTGATGAGCGGATATTTTATACGCTTTTTGGCATCATTTTCATATAGTTTTTAGTAGTTTTTATTTAGTTTTTATTAAGTTTTTATAGGTTTTAGTGTTAAATTCACATTTTTTGATTCTACTATGAGTTTTTGTGTTTTTGGACAGTTTCAGGTATTTTCTGGCTGAAATTGAGGAGTTGGAGCAGAAGTCTGATTTAGAGAAAGCACTACAGATGCTGTCCAGATTTGGCCTGCCCTCATTTGAAAGAGGATTTTCTAGAGCTACAGAAGTTCAAATGGAGCGATCTAAACAATTACGGAAAGCTTATTTCTAGAGCTTTCCAGAAATATATCATAGTCCATACTTTGCTTCGGATTAGAAGGCCCAAAACTGGCATCCAAGGCCAGCTTCCTGCCCCCTTCCAGGCGTCCAGCGCCCAAAGAGTAGAGCCCAGCATCCAAAGGCCCAGAGAGGACACCCTAGCTGGCGTTCCATGCCCAAGAAGCCTCATAGCACGTGGATCTCATCAAAGCTCAGCCCAAACACTCACCAAGTGGGCCCCAGAAGTGAATTTTAGCACTAAATAGACTGTTTTACCGTTACTAGTCATCTGTTTAGTCATTAACCTAGTATTTAAAGAACTTTTACACCTCTCACTAGGGGAGGTCTGCCATATTTTTGTTTTTCCATTGTTTTCACTTCAGTATGAGTTTCTAAACCTCCTAGGTTGAGGGGAGGAGCCCTTCTGAGTCCTATGAATTAATAAAAATATTACTGTTTCTTCTTCAATCCGTGTTTGATTAATTCTAAGATGTATATTCGTACTTCATCGTGGTGAATAGGATGATCTAACCAATTAGCTCTGTTCATCACATTAAGACGAACGTGCCTGATAAACACCCGCGTCTACTTGGGTCAGAATGCGTCTTTCACCAGACAAGGACGACCAATAGCTTGAATATACATCTCTCAGATGGATCTACGACTTCGTTGGGGACTTCTCGAGAAATCAGTTCAGCCAATTTCTGGGGAGATTAGGGTCTCTGTGGTAGAGGCTAGAACCCAAAGATGTAGCATTCTCTGATTCGGAAGATCTGACCTTGTCTGTGGCGTTTTGAGTAGGATCATTAAGGAGAATAGCCTGTAGGAACTTCACCCTCAAGTAGAGATGGATCCACACTAAACTTGGGGTTCAGATCCAGAGGAGTATTGGCAGCTGCTCAAACTAGTGTCAATCACATACAGCCTGCCATTGAAGAAATCACTCACAAGGAAAGAGAATAGTAGTACCAGAGTTAATTCAGAAAGACAAAGTAACTCCGACTCTCAACTCTATTCCCAGCATATAATTCTTGTTATTTAATCCAATTGGTTTTACCCCTTTCAACGTTTAAGACATTTAATCAATCAACATACAATCAACAAACTTATGATTTCGCCTGACTAAGATTTGCAAGGCAACCATAGCTTGCTTCAAGCCACAATCCTCGTGGGATTGACCCTGACTCGCTCAGGTATTACTTGGACGACCCAGTGCATTTGCTGGTACTACTGCTGTACGAAATAGTGTGAATTTTGCGTACACGCGCCCTACTTCTCTTTTTAGGACAGACAAGGAAGCTTACAGGGTTTTGCTAAGTTCTTAGTTATGTGATGAGCGGATAATTTATACATTTTTTGGCATTGTTTTTAGGTAGTTTTTAGTATGTTTAGTTACTTTTTATTATATTTTTATTAGTTTTTATGAAAAAATCACATTTATGGATTTTACAATGAGTTTGTGTATTTTTCTGTAATTTCAGGTATTTTCTGGCTGAAATTGAGGGATCTGAGCAAAAGTCTGATTCAGAGGCTGAGAAAGGACTGTAGATGCTGTTGGATTCTGAACTTCCTGCACTCGAAGTAGATTTTCTGGAGCTACATAAGCCCAATTAGTGCGTTCTTAATTGCGTTGAAAAGTAGACATCTTGGGTTTTCCAGCAATATTTAATAGTCCATACTTTGCTCGAGATTTGATGGCCCAAACTGGCGTTCAACGACAGCCAGAGACCTTGTTCTGGCGTAAAACGCCGGAACTGGCACCAGAATTGGAGTTAAATGCCCAAACTGGCATCCAAGCTGACGCTTAACTCTAGAAAAGGCCTATGCACGTGTAAAACTCAATGCTCAGCCCAAGCACACACCAAGTGGGCCCCGGAAGTGGATTTCTGCATTATCTGCACTTAGTTACTTATTTTCTGTAATCCTTAGTAACTAGTTTAGTATAAATAGCACTTTTTACTATTGTATTCAAAGCTTATGCCATTTTTCACATTTGGGAGGCTAGCCATTTGGCCATGCCTAGACCTTTTTCTTTTATATATTTTCTACGGTGGAGTTTCTACACCTCATCGATTAAGGTGCGGAGCTCTGCTGTTCTTCATGAATTAATGCAAGTACTATTGTTTCTCTTTCAATTCATGCTTACTTCTTCTCCAAGATATACTCTTGTACTTAATTCAGTTAAGTTAGAATGAAGGTGTGACCCGTGACAATCACCCACTATCTTCGTTACTCGCTTAGCCAAGATCCGCGTGCCTGACAACCACAAGCAGTCTACATGATGTTCAACGTAGTCATTGGATGATAGTCGGAGTATAGTCTCTTGGGTCTCTGATCCATGGATTTGACTTGCCTCTCCTGACAACAGAGCATTCGAATCTGTGAGATTAGAACCTTCGTGGTAGAGGCTAGAACCAATTGGCAGCATTCCTGAGATCCAGAAAGTCTAAACATTGTCTGTGGTATTCCGAGTAGGATCTGGGACGGGATGACTGTGACGAGCTTCAAACTCACGAATATTGGGTGCAGTGACAGTGTGCAAAAGGATAGAGAGATTCTATTATGACACAAGTAAGAACCGACAGATGATTAGCCGTGCGGTAGCTGTGCCTGGTATTTTTCATCCGAGACGAGAGATCCAACAGTTGATTAGCCGTACAGGAACCGTACCTGGACCATTTTTCCTGAGAGGACGGATGGTAACCATTGACAATGGTGATCCACCAACATACAGCTTGCCATGGAGGGGAGCACGCATAATTGGATGAAGACAATAGGAAAGCAAAGGTTCAGAAGCAACAAAGCATCTCCAAACGCTTATCTGAAATTCCCACCAATGAATTACATAAGTATCTTTATTTTAATTTACGTTTTATTTATCTTTCAATTATCAAAACTCATAACCAATTGAATCCGCCTGACTAAGATTTACAGGATGACCATAGCTTGCTTCAAGCCGGCAATCTCCGTGGGATCGACCCTTACTCGCGTAAGGTTTTATTACTTGGACGACCCAGTGCACTTGCTGGTTAGTTGTACCGGAGTTGTGAAAAGTGTGATCACAATTCCATGCACCAAGTTTTTGGCGCCGTTGCCGGGGATTGTTCGAGTTTGGACAACTGACGGTTCATCTTGTTGCTTAGATTAGGTAACCTTCTTTCTTGTTTCAACCTTTATTTTCTATTTCCAAAATTTTTTCGAAAAATATACAAAAAAAAAAAATTAATAAAATCATAAAAGCAAAAAAATTTTGTGTTTCTTGTTTGAGTCTAGTGTCAAATTTTAAGTTTGGAGTCAACTGCATGCTTTTAATTTTTCTTAGATTTTCGGAAATTCATGCATTGTATTTTTCTTTGATCTTCAAGTTGTTCTTGATGATTTTTCTTGTTTGATCTTTAATTTTTCTTGTTTTGTGTCTTTTCTTGTTTTTCTTGTGCATTTTCGAATTCATGGTGTCTAAACATTAAAAATTTTTAAGTTTGGTGTCTTGCAAGTCTTTCTTTTCTTAAAAATTTTCAAAAATATGTTCTTGACGTTCATCTTGATCTTCAAAGTGTTCTTGGTGTTCATCTTGACATTCAAAGTGTTTTTGCATATTTTTCTTGTTTTGATCTTAAATTTTTATGTTTTGTTTCATTTTGTTATTTTTCTCTCTCCTCAATAAAAAAATTCAAAAGTCAAAAAAATATCTTTTCCTTATTCTTCTCATAATTTTCGAAATTTTGAGTTGACTTGGTCAAAACTTTTTAAAATTTAGTTGTTTCTTGTTAGTCAAGTCAAAATTTCAATTTAAAAACTTTATCTTTTCAAATATTTTTCAAAATCAATTCTTTTTCATTTTTTATGATTTTCGAATTTCATTCTTAAAATTTTTCAAAATCTTTTTTATTTTTCTTTTAATGTTTTCGAAAATTTTAAAACTAATTTTTCAAAATCTTTTTCTTATTTTTATTTCATATTTTCGAAAACTTTACTAACAATTAATGTTTTGATTCAAGAATTTCAAGTTTGTTACTTTCTTGTTAAGAAAGGTTCAATCTTTAAATTCTAGAATCATATCTTTTAGTTTCTTGTTAGTCAAGTCATCAACTTTAATTTTAAAAATATTTTTCTTTTATTTTACTTAAAAAAAATTTCGAATACTCTCTCTCATCTCTTTCTATTTATTTTATTTATTTACTAATATTTCTCTTCTACTCATATAATAATTCGAACCCTCTCCCTCTCTGTGTGTTCGAATTCTTCTTATTCTCTCTCTACCTCATTCTTTTATTCTTCTTTTCCTCTGACACATAAAGGAATCTCTATACTGTGACATAGAACATTCCACTACTCTCTTTGTTCTCTTCTTTTTCAGATGAGTAGAATAAGGATAAGGACATTCTTATTGAAGCTGATCCTGAACCTGAAAGGACTCTGAAGAGGAAGCTAAGAGAAGCTAAAGCACATCACTCCAGAGAGGACCTTACAGAAAATTTCGAAAAAGAAGCAGACATGGCAGCCGAACCCAACAACAATGCTAGAGATGCAAGGAAGATGCTTGGTGACTTTACTACACCAACTTCCAAAAGCATCTCAATTCCTGCAATCGGAGCAAACAACTTTGAGCTTAAGCCTCAATTAGTTTCTCTAATGCAGCAGAATTGCAAGTTTCATGGACTTCTATTGGAAGATCCTCATCAGTTCTTAGCTAAATTCTTGCAAATCTGTGACACTGTTAAGACCAATGGGGTTGATCCCGAGGTCTACAGACTTTTGCTTTTCCCTTTTTCTGTAAGAGACAGAGCTAGGATATGGTTGGACTCACAACCTAAAGAAAGCCTAAACTCTTGGGAAAAGTTGGTTAATGCTTTCTTGGCCAAATTCTTTCTACCTCAAAAGATGAGTAAGCTTAGAGTGGAAGTTCAAACCTTCAGACAAAAGGAAGGTGAATCCCTCTATGAAGCTTGGGAAAGATACAAGCAATTGATCAGAAGGTATCCTTCTAACATGCTTTCAGAATGGATCATCTTATATATATTCTATGATGGTCTATCTGAATTGTTCAAGATGTCATTGGACCACTTTGCTGGTGGATCTCTTCATCTGAAGAAAACACCTACAGAAGCCCAGGAACTCATTGAAATGGTTGCAAATAACCAGTTCATGTATACTTCTGAAAGAAATCCTGTGAATAATGGGATGACTCAGAAGAAAAGAGTTCTTGAGATTGATACTCTGAATGCCATATTGGCTCAGAACAAAATATTGACTCAGCAAGTCAATATGATTTCTTAGAATCTGACTGGATTGCAAGCTGCATCCGGCAGTACTAAAGAAGCCTCCTCTGAGGGAGAAGCTTATGACCCTGAGAATCCTGCAATGGAAGAGGTGAATTACATGGGAGAATCCTATGGAAATACCTATAATCCTTCATGGAGAAATCATCCAAATTTCTCATGGAAGGATCAACAGAAGCCTCAACAAGGCTTCAATAATAATAATGGCGGGAGAAATAGGTTTGGCAATAGCAAGCCTTTTCCATCATCTTCTCAGTAACAGACATAGAATTCTAAGCAGAGTTTCTCTGACTTAGCAACCATAGTCTCTGATCTATCTAAGACCACTCTCAGTTTCATGACTGAAACAAGGCCCTCCATCAGAAATTTGGAGGCACAAGTGGGTCAGCGGAGTAAAAGAGTTACTGAAATCCCTCCTAGTACTCTCCCAAGCAATACAGAAGAGAATCCAAAGAGAGAGTGCAAGGCCGTCAATATATCCAACGTGGCCGAACCTATAGAGGAGGAAGAGGCAGTGATTTCCAGTGAGGAAGACCTCAATGGACGTCCACTGACCATTAAGGAGTTCCCTAATGAGGAACCAAAGGAATCTGAGGCTCATACAGAGACCATAGAGATTCCACTGAACTTACTATTGCCATTCATGAGCTCTAATGAGTATTCTTCCTCTGAAGAGGATGAAGATATTGTTGAAGAGCAAGTTGCTCAGTATCTAGGAGCAATCATGAAGCTGAATGCCAAGTTATTTGGTAATGAGACTAGGGAGGATGAACCTATATTGCTCATCAATGAACTGAATGCCTTGGTTCAGTAGAAATTACCTCAGAAGAAACCAGATCCCAGAAGGTTCTTAATACCTTGTACTATAGGCACCATGACCTTTGAGAAGGCTCAGTGTGACCTTGGTTCATGTATTAACCTCATACCACTCTTTGTAATGGAGAAACTGGGGATCTTTGAGGTACAAGCTCCAAGAATCTCACTAGAGATGGCAGACAAATCAATAAAACAGGCTTATGGACTTGTAGAGGATATCTTAGTGAAAGTTGAAGGCCTTTACATCCCTGCTGACTTCATAATCCTAGACACTGGGAAGGATGAGGATGCATCCATCATCGTTGGAAGACCTTTCCTAGCCACAGCAAGGGCTGTGATTGATGTGGACAGAGGAGAGTTAGTCCTGCAACTGAATGAGGACTACCTTGTGTTTAAGGCTCAAGGATCTTCCCCTGTAACCATGGAGAAGAAGCATGAAAAGCTTCTCTCAATACAGAGTCAAACAGAGCCCCCACACTCAACTTCTAAGTTTGGTGTTGGGAGGCCACCATTAAGCTCTGAGTCTCTATCAAGCTCTCTGAGAGCTCACTGTCAAGCTATTGACATTAAAGAAGCGCTTATTGGGAGGCAACCCAATGTTATTTAATTATATTTATTTTTTATAGACATTTGTTTTCCATTGCCATGTTATGTTTTCTTTAGGTTGATGATCATGTGGAGTCACAAAAACACCTGCAGAATTAAAGCGGAAGCAAAAACAGCATCAAAAACAGCACACCCTGGAGGACAGGCTTACTACCATTTAAACGCCAGTAAGGATAGCAGAATGGGCATTTAACGCCCAGTCTGGCAGCATTCTGGGAGTTAAACGCCAGAATTGGGAGACATATTGGCGTTTAACGCCAGAAAAGGGTGTCTGGCTGGCGTTAAATGCCAAAAAGGGGCATAAGCCTGGCGTTTAACGCCAGGAAAGACAGCAGAGCTGGCGTTAAACGCCAGAAATGGCACATAGAGGGCGTTTAAACTCCAGGTGCAGGGAGCAGAATTCCTTGACACCTCAGGATCTGTGGACCCCACAAGATCCCCACCTATCCCAACTCTTTTTCTCTCCTTTTCACACCTTTCCATAGCACTCTTCCCAAAATAACCTCAACCAATCACCTCTATTTCTCCTCCAAAACCATCATACAGCCTACCTACCCTCACCCATTCAAATTCAAACCATCTTCCTCCCAAACCAAACCCCTATTACAAGAATTCCCTTTCCACCCCACTCCTATATAAGCCCCTCATCACTCCGTCATTTTCACACATCATAACCACCTAAAACCCCCCTTGGCCGAATCATTCACACACCTCCATCTCCTCCATCTCTTATTCCTCTAATCCGTTCTTTCTTCTTTTGCTCGAGGACGAGCAAACCTTTTAAGTTTGGTGTGGAAAAAAGCTCTGCTTTTTGTTTTTCCATAACCATTAATGGCACCTAAGGCCGGAGAAACCTCTAGAAAGAGGAAAGGGAAGGCAGTTGCTTCCAACTCCGAGTCATGGAAGATGGAGAGATTCATCTTAAAAGCCCATCACTAGAAAGAGGATGGAGCAAAGAAGAGAGCCCACTCATGGACCTCAACAAGAGCATGAGGAAGTCCCTCATCAAGAAATCCCTGAGATGCCTCAAGGGATGCATTTCCCTCCATATAACTATTGAGAGCAACTCAACACCTCTTTAGGAGAGTTGAGTTCCAACATGGAGCAACTAAGAGTGGAGCACCAAGAGCACTCCATCATCCTCCATGAAATCAAAGAGGATTAAAAGGCCATGAGAGAGGAGTAACAAAGGCAAGGAAGAGACATAGAGGAGCTCAAGAACTCCATTGGTTCTTCAAGAGGAAGAAGAAGCCACCATCACTAAGGTGGACCCGTTCTTTAATCTCCTTGTTTATTTTCTTTTCTGTTTTCGGTTTTTATGCTTTATGTTTTGACTATGTTTGTGTCTTCATTACATGATCATTAGTGTTTAGTGTCTATGTCTTAAAGCTATGAATGTTCCATGAATCTTTCACCTTTCTTAAATGAAAAATATTTTCTGAAAAAAAGAAAAAGAAGTACATGAATTTTGAATTCTATCTTGAAAATAGTTTAATTATTTTGATGTGGTGGCAATACTTTTGTTTTCTGAATGAATGCTTGAACAGTGCATATTTTTGATAGTGAAGTTTATGAATGTTAAAATTGTTGGCTCTTGAAAGAATAATGAAAAAAGAGAAATGTTATTGATAATCTGAAAAATCATAAAATTGATTATTGAAGCAAGAAAAAGCAGTGAAAAACACAAAGCTTGTAAAAAAAAAATTTGGCGAAAAATAAAGAAAAAGAAAGAAAAAGAAAGAGAAAGAAAAATCAAGCAGAAAAAGCCAATAGCTCTTTAAATCAAAAGACAAGAGCAAAAAGCCAATAACCCTTTAAACTAAAAGGCAAGGGTAAAAAGGATCCAAGACTTTGAGTATTAATGGATAGGAGGGCCCAAAGGAATAAAATCCTAGCCTAAGCGGCTAAATCAAGCTGTCCCTAACCATGTGCTTGTGTCATGAAGGTCCAAGTGAAAAGCTTGAGGCTGAGTGGTTAAAGTCGTGATCCAAAGCAAAAAGAGTGTGCTTAAGAACTCTGGGCTCCTCTAACTGGGGACTCTAGCAAAGCTGAGTCACAATCTGACAAGGTTCACCCAGTTATGTGTCTGTCGCATTTATGTATCCGGTGGTAAATCAAGGTTGCGAGAACCAGACTGGTCATCGAATCGATCGAGTGACTGGTTCAATGGTTCAACCGGGGTAAAATCGTGGTTGAACCGGTTTAATTAAATATAGAGTAAAATTATAAAAAATTCAATACATAATTTTAAAAATTTAAATTCAATAATTTCTAAACTAATAAAATTTAAAATTTTACAATTTCACAAAATAAATTATCCATAATTTATCATTAAAAGGTCATAAACAACTTCAAATATCAAAGTTTATAACTAAAAAAATCAAAACGCACATAAATAACAAACACAAAATGTTTTGCGACTAAAAGAAACAACATTGAACAAACAATACTTCAACTAAACAAAGACACTACTCATCAGAAGTCATAATCATCATTAAATGAACAAACAATACTTCAACCTCTTCAGTGACTTTGTTATATACTTTAATTTGTACAGAAATTTTTGCAAGATGATATTTCATCCTATATACCCCCCTCCATTATAAGTATTCAAACAAAAGATACAAGTATATTGTGCCTTGTGACTTTTATCATACTTTACAATGAAATATTCCCAAACTGGGTCAAATTTTCCTCGAGAGGAACCTATTTGAGATTCTTGTACAGCATTATGTTGTGGTTGCTGATCATTATGTGGCTATTCCATCTAAATTCAAAATGACAACAATCCAAAATCCAGATGAATATATCAATTCATACAATTCATACGACATTCAACATAATTAAATTCAACAATTCATCCAGTTAATTCACCAAAACTCAATATAGCCGAATTCAATAGAGCAGAATTGAATTTATATAAAAAATTCAAAATACCAAAATTGAAATAAATATTCAACAGAGCATAATTGAATTTATATAGCAAAATTCTAAAATTGAACTTAGAAGAACTCAGAAAAACTCAACAGAACAAGAACTCAGAAGAACTCTGCATCTGAATTTGTGAACTCCAATCTACCCTATATTCTTCACTGAATAAAATTTAATTGACAAAACCAAAAACCAATGAACTCAAATATGTCCAATTCATACAATTTTGTCACCAACACTAAATACACAAAATTAATTGAAAAGCAAAAATAGTGAAGTACTCACCGCGGAAAAAGTGAAGAGCATAGAAGGTCAGAGCTAGACAACGACCAACGCTTCGGTGACGATGACAAGCAGACGACAACCACGACGATGCTAAGCCGATGACCAGACAATGCCAACACTTCAGAGACGGTGACGCTTCAATCCACGAGTGCTGCTTCGATCTGCGACAGTGACGCTTTGACATGCGACGGTGACGCTTCGCTCTGGCATTTGGTGGAGGTGACGGTGGCATTTGTGGGGAAGAAAGTTGAAGAGAAATTTAGGGTTGGGGGTGACTACTCCTCTTCAAAGAGGAAACTCAGGATAGTGGCTGCAACGTTATTTTACCTCAGCCCCTTTTTTCCCTTTTTTTTAATCAGTGCCAAAACAACGCCATTTCATGGCTTGGGGGAAAATGGGTACTTGCTGAAACCTAGCCGGTTTTTTCGGTTTGCCGGTTAATCGCTGGTTTGGCCGCTTTTTGCCAATTTTTTGCAGAGCAATTTTATAGGTGAACCGGACCAGCTACCTGACTAGTTCCAGTTAACCCAGTTGAACCGTTTGGATCGGTCCGGTTTTTAGAACCTTGGTCATAATAAGAGGTTCAAAAAGTCATAAGAATTGAACCTTTCTTCTGGGTCTAGCCATGAAATTACCCAAGCTACTGCACTATCACTGCATGCACTCAAATTGGTGGGGTTGCAGTTAGCATGGTCACATGTAATTGAATAATTTAATTGCAGTTAAACAGTTATAGCTATAACCTTGTGTTGCAGTTTAAGATCCCTTGCCCTCTCCTAATTGGCCACTCGCAAAGGTCTGTTGGTGTAAACGCTCGGAGAGGACCATAAGTGGGATATGTCATCAGGTCGTGGAGCCTACCAACCTGGAAATATACACAAATAGACAAAATGAACCATGTAAAAATGCAAAAAAGAGATGTCCATTGATTAACAAGCTCGCGTACCATGTTGTGCATTAGACTTTCCCTGTCGACAATTATGTTTGGATTTGGATACGAGTCCAGGTGGTATACCGTTTCATCAGCAAAGTCAACCGCGACGCAATACCAATGGAAGAAGATGTCTTCGACGGAGATGAAAATTTGATTCCAGATTCAATTGGATTTTAAAACTTTTCTAATAAAAATGCAATAACAGCATTGTCAATTGTAACAAGTTGACAAGAATGTAATTACTTACTGGATTGAGAAATTGACTTGGCTTAACCCAGAGTGGCAAATATATTTCAGCAAGTTCATCCACCAACAACCCCTAACAACATCTTCCTAAAATAATATCCCTAGCATGTAAATACGGGGATGCAAACTGAAAATAAATCCTAGAGAAGAAAATACCGGGTGAAGGATCAACTCATAGCAAAATGACGTGTAAGGCACCAAAAATATGGATGATTCAAGTATTGTATGGAGCAAGTGTTATGCATGGCCATCATTTCAACGACTCTTCCATCGATCGGATGTCCAGGAATTAGAGTTATTATGTGATGCCTAGTGAGGCGACATTCAAGCATTCTCACCACAGTGTCTCTGTGTTTAGTTCATTTTATCTTTTAACATACATACGTACACAATCATACATAATTTAAGAGAAAATTAAAAATAAATCCACACACTTCATCAGATAGCCCTGAGAAAACAAGTAATTAAACAACAGAGTGTCTTTGCAGCTGATGAGCGGATAATTTATACGCTTTTTGGCATTATTTTTAGTATGTTTTTAGTATATTTTAGTTAGTTTTTATTATATTTTTATTAGTTTTTAAATAAAAATCACTCTTCTGGACTTTACTATGAGTTTGTGTATTTTTCTGTGATTTCAGGTATTTTCTAGCTGAAATTGAGGGACCTGAGCAAAAATCCGATTTAGAGGCTGAAAAAGGACTACAGATGTTGTTGGATTCTGACCTCCCTACACTCAAAGTGGATTTTCTGGAGCTACAGAAGCCCAATTGGTGCGCTATCAATTGTGTTGGAAAGTAGACATCCTGGGCTTTCCAGCAATATATAATAGTCTATACTTTGCCCGAGATTTGATGGCCCAAACAGGCGTTCCAAGTCAGCTCAAGAATTCTGGCGTTTAACTCCAAAACTGGCACAAAAGCTGGCGTTTAACTCCAAGAAAAGTCTCTACACGAAAATGCTTAAATGCTCAACCCAAGCACACACCAAGTAGGCCCGGAAGAAGATTTCTGCATTAATTATTGATTTCTGTAACCCTAGGCTACTAGTTTTCTATAAATAGGACCCTTTGCTATTGTATTTTCATCTTTTACTCATCTTTTACTCATACTTCATACACTTGATCACGTTTTGGGAGGCTGGCCTCAGGGCCATGCCTGACCCTTGTTCTTATGTATTATCAATGGTGGAGTTTCTACACACCATAGATTAAGGTGTGGAGCTCTGCTGTTCTTCATGAATTAATACAAAGTACTATTGTTTTTCTATTCAACTCAAGTCTATTTCTTCTCCAAGATATTCGTTCGTTCTTCAACTTGATGAATGTGATGATCCGTGACACTCATCATCATTCTCACCTATGAACATGTGCCTGACAACCACCTCTGTTCTACTAGCAATGGCTTGAATGCGTATCTCTTAGGTTTCTGATCTAAGATTGGAACCTTCGTGGTATAGGCTAGAATTATTGACGGCCATTCCTGAGATCCGGAAAGTCTAAACCTTGTCTGTGGTATTCCGAGTAGGATCTGAGAAGGGATGACTGTGACGAGCTTCAAACTCGCGATTGTGGGGCGTGTGACAGACGCAAAATGATCAATGGATCCTATTCCGACATGATCGAGAACCGACAGCTGATTAGCCGATGTTGTGACAGAGCATCAGGACCATTTTCACTGAGAGGACGGGATGTAGCCATTGACAATGGTGATGCCCAACATAAAGCTTGCCATGGAAAGGAGTATGAATGATTGGAAGAAGGCAATAGGAAAGCAGAGGTTCAGGGGGAACAAAGCATCTTCATACACTTATCTGAAATCCACCAATGAATTACATAAGTATCTCTATCTTTATTTTATGTTTTATTCATCTTTTAGTTATCAATCCTCCATCACCATTTGAATCTGCCTGACTGAGATTTACAAGATGACCATAGCTTGCTTCCAACCGACAATCTCTGTGGGATCGACCCTTACTCACGTAAGGTTTATTACTTGGACGACCCAGTGCACTTGCTGGTTAGTTGTGCGGAATTGTGACAAAGTGTGATTCACATTTGAGAGCTCCAAGTCCTTTGGCACCATTGTTGATGATCACAACTTTGCATACCAGCAGCTAAAGTCCATGTCAAACATCACCTTAAACCTTGGCTTACAACTTTTCTTTGTAAAATAAGAAAAACATAAACCACAAGCTAGCTACATGCGTTATCATGGAGTTAACAAGCATGATTCATACAACGAACCAATCTTACACAAGATGTCTTTGTGCTTGAACCAACCCTCAACCACTTAGGAGGTTCTGATCCAAAACATGTTGGAGTTGGTGAATGGAAGAGCCTTCTCCCCATAACAGGCAGTGTCGTTACCTGCACGGAAGGGCTGCCATCGTCTGTATCTGCAAAAACTATGGCTGGACTACCGACGAAGACCTCATGATCTTGGTTGGGTACATGCACATTAGAACTGCCCGCCCCACCAAAAATATTATCAAACATGATGTTCAAAACATCATGGTCTTGCACAAAAGAAAATAGAACTGATGCAACCTTTGCAGAAACCATAAACTTTTCGGAGTTGAGTCGTTGATTCCTAGGCAGACGGAGAAAATAAATTAGAATCTACTATTATAACTATAATTCATGAAGTTCTAATAGAGAGTTTGAGATACATACGTCAACAACTTGGGTTCTTGAGTAAGGGCAGATCTAAGACATATCTTTGAAGGCTCCATTGCAAAATTTTAAAAAGTCAAACACGACCAACCCTTGCTATGCATCAGAGTTCAACTAGTAAATTTATACTCAAATTTCATGAATGTCATCACGACAAATATAACTAGTGAAGGGTGGTATGTACTGCTGCCCAATGGTAGAATTATCTCCCAAATCTCAACATCTTTAATTCTTTATGTATATGATTATTAAATTGTTATTTAATTTTATATTTTGTTTTTATGTTTAATAAACATAATTTTGGTATAAATTTATTTTTTCAAATAATAATTTTATAAATACTAATCCGCAAAGCCTGTACCATATAAAAAGCTAGCCTGAATCATGTCTGAGATAGAGAGTTTTTTTTATTCTTACTCGCTATCAATGAAAACGACAACATAGATAATGAATATATTTAATGATAAAACAACATTTTTTCCTTAATGTTGTTAGTGTCTTATTTCTAGTATACTTTATAAAACATATGCTACTTTACTACATTTTCAACGTACCTGTTAACCAATAATACTCATAACAAAGCAACAAACTAAACTATTGACCAACTTTAGAGAAAAAAAATTAGTTATTACTGCCACTATTGGATTCAAAAATAAATTCAATTGAAATACTCTTCCTCTATATTTTAATTACCCTTGATCTATGGTCTTTCGTTCACATTAATAAAATAAAGAACACACAGCATTAACCATTACGGTAAAGGTTCAATATATATTATCCTAATTGAATTGGAACAAATATAATCTTCTAGTCAAGTTGGCCTTATCAGACTCTATCTTAAAACCAGCGACTGCCTAACCTCTATTTTCAAAGGAATCTCTGTCATGACAACCCATGCTAAGCATAGCTGAACAAATGGCGACAAAAAATAATTACTCCCTTTAGGACTTTGATTGGAACAAAGGTGACTACAACCAGCGTAAGCAGTACAACAAAAGCCACATACAGAGCACTGGTATTTATTATTACTCATACCAATTAATTTTTCTTAGTCAAATACTAATAAAATATAACCCTACAATTTTGTACTTGATTAATCAAAAGTTATTAGCAATAACACATTTTGAAGCAAATTAAAAATCAAGAACTGACAAGTTAAACAAATTCATGTTAATTAACTACTCCATTGCAGCATTAATCACTAAATACAACATACCAAACAATTAGAAAACATAAACACCTTAACCTCAACCTATTAAGTTAATTATAGAACCCTAGTAAAACAAAATTGAAAACACAATCAAGGAGATTGCCAAAAAAAAAAAAACATCAAGCACCAAATACAACATACCAAACAATTAGAAAATATAAATACCTTAACCTCAACCCATTAAGTTAATTATAGAACCCTTGGCAAAACAAAAACAAAAACAACATAATCAAGGAGATTGCCCATCGATGTGAGCGTTCACAACGGCTTCGTAGTTTGCCATCAGCTTCTCGTGAGCATCTTCGAGCTGGCTAACCTTTGCCTTGAATACATTGTTTGAGTTGCGAAGTAGATTAATTTTGAAGTAGTTATAATTGCGAATCTCCTTATCAGTGGTTTCTAGTACTCGACCAAGTATTTCCAAAGCTGCGTCTTCACGGGCAGCCTTTTCAACCAAAGAAAAATGACCATTTGCAACCATAGCAGCTTCAAATGGATTGCCAGGAAATACCACTATGAATCCATAAAACGGAGTAGACTCTCTCAGAAATCTTTCTTACTAGAAAAATCATGGACCAGGTATTTCAGAATCATGGCAAATCTTAACTAGCCATGACTCCATGTTGTTGGCTATGGCAAAGTCAGGAACAGGGTTTAGTTCCTCTTCAGGAATTACAAGAAGCCCTAAATAAAATCATTTGGTAGTCAACAATTACATTCATGCTACAAAACTGTATACGACAACTTTCAGGACAAGTTATAATTAAACAAGTAATTAAACAACAGAGTGTCTTTGCAACTGATGAGCGGATAATTTATACGCTTTTTGGCATTACTTTTAGTATGTTTTTAGTATATTTTAGTTAGTTTTTATTATATTTTTATTAGTTTTTAAATAAAAATCACTCTTCTGGACTTTACTATGAGTTTGTGTGTTTTTCTGTGATTTCAAGTATTTTCTAGCTGAAATTGAGGGACCTGAGCAAAAATCTGATTCAGAGGCTGAAAAAGGACTGCAGATGCTGTTGGATTCTGACCTCCCTGCACTCAAAGTGGATTTGCTGGAGCTATAGAAGCCCAATTGGCGCACTCTCAATTGCGTTAGAAAGTAGACATCCTGGGCTTTCTAGCAATATATAATCGTCCATACTTTGCCCGAGATTTGATGGCCCAAACAGGCGTTCCAAGTCAGCTCAAGAATTCTGGCGTTTAACTCCAAAACTGGCACAAAAGCTGGCGTTTAACTCCAAGAAAAGTCTCTACACGAAAATGCTTTAATGCTCAACCCAATCACACACCAAGTAGGCCCGGAAGAAGATTTCTGCATTAATTACTGATTTCTGTAACCCTAGGCTACTAGTTTTCTATAAATAGGACCCTTTGCTATTGTATTTTCATCTTTTACTCATCTTTTACTCATACTTCATACACTTGATCACGTTTTGGGAGGCTGGCCTCAGGGCCATGCCTGACCCTTGTTCTTATGTATTATCAACGGTGGATTTTCTACACACCATAGATTAAGGTGTGGAGCTCTGCTGTTCTTCATGAATTAATACAAAGTACTATTATTTTTCTATTCAACTCAAGTCTATTTCTTCTCCAAGATATTCATTCGTTCTTCAACTTGATGAATGTGATGATCCGTGACACTCATCATTATTCTCACCTATGAACATGTGCTTGACAACCACCTCTGTTCTACAAGCAATGGCTTGAATGCATATCTCTTGGGTTTCTGATCTAAGATTGGAACCTTCGTGGTATAGGCTAGAATTATTGACGGCCATTCCTGAGATCCGAAAAGTCTAAACCTTGTCTGTGGTATTCCGAGTAGGATCTGGGAAGGAATGACTGTGACGAGCTTTAAACTCGCGATTGTGGGGCGTGTGACAGACACAATAGGATCAATGGATCCTATTCCGACATGATCAAGAACCGACAACTGATTAGCCGATGTTGTGACAGAGCATCAGGACCATTTTCACTGAGAGGACGGGATGTAGCCATTGACAACGGTGATGCCCAACATAAAGCTTGCCATGGAAAGGAGTATGAATGATTGGAAGAAGGCAATAGGAAAGCAGAGGTTCAGGGGGAACAAAGCATCTTCATACGCTTATCTGAAATCCACCAATGAATTACATAAGTATCTCTATCTTTATTTTATGTTTTATTCATCTTTTAGTTATCAATCCTCCATCACCATTTGAATCTGCCTGACTGAGATTTACAAGATGACTATAGCTTGCTTCAAGCCGACAATCTCCGTGGGATCGACCTTTACTCACGTAAGGTTTATTACTTGGATGACCCAGTGCACTTGCTGGTTAGTTGTGCGGTATTGTGACAAAGTGTGATTCACATTTGAGAGCTCCAAGTCCTTTGGCGCCATTGTTGATGATCACAATTTCGTGCACCAAGTTTTTGGCGCCGTTGCCGGGGATTGTTCGAGTTTGGACAACTGACGGTTCATCTTGTTGCTTAGATTAGGTGCTTTTCAGAATTTTTAAGAATCAATTCTAGAGTTTCATGATGATTTGTTGAAGTCTGGCTGGCTGAGAAGCCATGTCTAATCTTTTGGACTGAGGTTTCAACTTATCATCACAAGAGCTTGTTGATTTCTATCAATTTTGCTGTTGTTAGCAATGATCTGCTAAAGCTTGGCTGGCCATTGGCCATGTCTAGTGTTTTGGACCGGAGCTTTCATTGAAAGCTTTGCTGGCTAGTAAGCCATGTCTAATTCCTGGACCGGAGTCTTAGACTAGCATTGCAATGATTCCTAGAATTCTTATTGAAAATTTTGAATCCCTTTATTCTCTTTTCCATATAATTTTCAAAAATAAAAAAAAAATTATAAAACCATAAAAATCAAAAAAATATTTTATGTTTCTTGTTTGGGTCTAGTATCAATTTTTAAGTTTGGTGTCAATTGCATGTTTCTATTTTTCTTGCATTTTTTTGAAAATTACATGCATGTGTCTTCATTAATCTTCAAGTTGTTCTTGATGATTTTCTTGCTCTGATCTTTAGATTCTCTTGTTTAGTGTGTTTTGTTATTTTTCATATGCATTTTTACATTGTCATAGTCCTTAGTATACAAACATTTAAAGTTTGGTGTCTTGCATGCATTGTTTATTTGATCTTAGTTGCATTTTTATTGATTCTCATCATCAAAAATTCAAAAAATATTTTTAAAACTATGTCTTTTCAAGTCAATAATACAGAGAATTGAAGATTTAGAACAGTTAGCAGAGGAATCAAACAGAAAAAGCTGGGCGTTCAAAACGCCCAGTGAAGAAGGAAAACTGGCGTTTAAACGCTAGCCAGGGTACCTGGCTGGGCGTTTAACGCCCAAAAAGGTTGAGATTTGGGCGTTAAATGCCAGAATGGGCACCATTCTGGGCGTTTAACGCCAGGATGACACTAGAGGGAAGATTTTGTTTTTAATTCACATTTTTTTCAAGTTTTCAATTTTTTTTTAAAATCAAATCTTTTTCAAATCATATCTTTTCAATCATATCTCTTTCAAAATCAATTTCTTTCCATTTTATATTTATTTTTACCATTTTCAAAAATTCTTGCTTCAATTAAAGATTTACTTCAAAATTTTCAAGTTGTTACTTGCCTATTAAGAAAGGATCAAACTTTAAATTTTAAAATCATATCTTTTAATTTCTTGATAGTCAAGTAATCAACTTTAATTTTAAAATTTTTCTTTTTCTAAATTGATTTTCAATCATATCTTTTCAAACATATCTTTTCAATCACATCTTTTTCAAAATTAATTTTTTCAATCATATCTTTTTCTAATTTCAAAATCTTTTTCAAAAATTACTAGATTTCTTTCCCAATCTTAGTTTTCGAAAATCTCAATCAAATTTTCAAATTTATTTTTAATTATTTCAAAATCTTTTTAATTTATTTTCGAAAATTCTTCCCCTCTTTTCACATCCTTCTATTTAAGGGACTAAGACTCCTCCTCAAGGTACAATTCGAACTCCCTCCTTCTTTATATGTTCGAATTCTCTTCTCCACCTTCTCCTTCTATTCTTCTTTTCCTCTGACACCTCAAGGAATCTCTATACTGTGACATAGAGGATTTCCTACTTTCTTGTTCTCTTCTCTTTCATATGAGCAGGAACAAAGATAAAGGCATACTTGTTTAAGCTGATCCTGAACCTGAAAGGACCTTGAAGAGAAAGCTAAAAGAAGCTAAAGAACAATTCTCTTTAGAGGGCCTAACAGAGCTCTTCAAAGAAGAAGAAACCATGGCAGCCGAAAACAACAATGCCAACAATGCAAGGAAGGTGCTTGGTGACTTTACTGCACCTACTCCTGATTTCTATGGGAGAAGCATCTCTATCCCTGCCACTGGAGCAAACAACTTTGAGCTTAAGCCTTAATTAGTTTCTCTAATACAACAGAATTGCAAGTTTCATGGACTTCTATTGGAAGATCCTCATCAGTTTTTAGCTGAATTCTTGCAAATCTGTGACACTGTCAAGATCAATGGGGTTGACCCTGAAGTCTATAGACTTATGCTTTTTCCTTTTGCTGTAAGAGACAGAGCTAGAACATGGTTGGATTCACAACCTAAGGAAAGCCTGAACTCTTGGAAAAATCTAGTCAATGCCTTCTTGGCAAAGTTCTTTCCACCTCAAAAATTGAGTAAGCTTAGAGTGGAAGTCCAAACCTTTAGACAGAAGGATGGTGAGTCCCTCTATGAAGCTTGGAAAAGATACAAGCAATTGATCAGAAGGTGCCCTTCTGACATACTTTCAGAATGGAGCATCATAGGAATCTTCTATGATGGTCTGTCTGAACTATCCAAGATGTCATTGGATAGCTCTGCTGGAGGATCTCTTCATCTGAAGAAGACGCCTGCAGAAGCTCAAGAACTCATTGAAATGGTTGCAAATAACCAATTCATGTAGACCTCTGAAAGGAATCATGTGAATAATGGATCAACTCAGAAGAAAGGAGTTCTTGAGATTGATACTCTGAATGCCATATTGGCTCAAAATAAAATATTAACCCAACAAGTCAATATGATTTCTCAGAGTCTGTCTGAAATGCAAGCAGCAACAGGCAGTACTAAGGAAGCTTCCTCTGAAGAAAAAGCTTATGACCCTGAGAACCCAGCAATGGAAGAGGTGAATTACATGGGAGAACCCTATGGAAACACCTATAACCCTTCATGGAGAAATCATCCAAATCTCTCATGGAAGGATCAACAGAGACCTCAACAAGGTTTCAATAACAACAATGGTGGAAGAAATAGGTTTAGCAATGGCAAGCCTTTTCCATCATCTTCTCAGTAACAGACAGAGAATTCTAAGCAGAGCCCCTCTGACTTAGCAACCATTGTCTCTAATCTAATCAAAACCACTCAAAGTTTCATGACTGAAACAAGGTCCTCCATTAGAAATTTGGAGGCACAATTGGATCAGCTGAGTAAGAAAATTACTGAACTCCCTCCTAGCACTCTCCCTAGCAATACAGAAGAGAATCCAAAAAGAGAGTGCAAGGCCATAACCACATCTCACATGGCCGAACATGGAGAGGAGGAAGAGGCAGTGATTCCCACTGAGGAAGACCTCAATAGACGGCCACTGACCTCCATGGAGTTCCCTAATGAGGAACCATGGGAATCTGAGGCTCACACTGAGACCATAGAGATTCTATTGAATTTACTTCTGCCTTTCATAAGCTCTGATGAGTATTCTTCCTCTGAAGAGGATGAAGATGTTACTGAAGAACAAGTTGCTAAGTACCTTGGAGCAATCATGAAGCTAAATGCCAAGTTATTTGGTAATGAGACTTGGGAGAATGAACCTCCA
>NC_029785.2:50809522-50811350 GCF_000816755.2 Arachis ipaensis | reverse complement strand
AAGTGTATGGATGAATCCATCATCCTTGGTAGACCCTTCCTAGCCACAGCAAAAGCTGTGATTGATGTTGACATAGGAGAATTGATCATTCAAGTGAATGGAGACTCCCTTGTGTTTAAAGCTCAAGGATATCCCTCTGTAACCATGAAAAGGAAGCATGAAGAGCTTCTCTCAATACAGAGTCAAACAGAGCCCCCACAGTCAAACTCTAAGTTTGGTGTTGGGAGGCCACAACCAAACTTTAAGTTTGGTGTTGGGAGGCCACAACCAAACTTTAAGTTTGGTGTTGAACACCCACATTCAAACTCTAAGTTTGGTGTTGGGAGGTTCCAACATTGCTCTGAACATCTGTGAGGCTCCATGAGAGCCACTGTCAAGCTATTGACATTAAAGAAGCGCTTGTTGGGAGGCAACCTAATTTTTACTTTAAATTTCTATTTTCTATTGTTATTTTATGTTTTCTGTAGGTTGATGATCATGTGAAGTCACAAAAACAATTGAAAAAGCAAAAACAAAGTAAAAAACAGAATGAAAAATAAAACACCCTGGAGGAGACAGTTACTGGCGTATAAACGCCAGTAAAGGTAGCAGAATGGGCGTTAAACGCCCAGTCTAGCACCATTCTGGGCGTTTAACGCCAGAAAAGGGCACCAGACTGGCGTTTAACGCCAGGAATGGGCAAGAAGCTGGCGTTAAATGCCAGAAATGGGCAGCAGCCTAGCGTTTAACGCCAGGATTGGCAGAAAGGGGGTGTTTTGCACGCCACCTAGTGCAGGGATGAGATATTCTTGACACCTCAGGATCTGTGGACCCCACAGGATCCCCACTACCCCACCACTCTCTCTCTTCTTCACCCATTCACTAATCACCTCAATACCTCTTCCCCAAAACCCCCTCACCTATCAAATCCTACCATTCTCTTCACCACTCACATCCATCCTTCATAAAACCCCACCTACCTCACCATTCAAATTCAAACCACTTTCCCTCCCAAACCCACCCTCTATAGCCGTATCATACACCCCCCTCTCACCCCTATATAAACCCATCTTCACTCCTTCATTTTCACACAACCTAAACACCACTTCTCCCCCTTGGCCGAAACACAAAGCCCACTCCATCTCTTCTATTTCTTCTTCTTCTACTCTCTTCTTTCTTCTTTGCTCGAGGACGAGCAACCTTCTAAGTTTGGTGTGGTAAAATCTAAAGCTTTTTGTTTTTTCATAACCATTTATGGCACCAAAGGAAGGAGAAACCTCTAGAAAGAGGAAAGGAAAGGCAAAAGCTTCCACCTTCGAGTCATGGGAGATGGAGAGATTCCTCTCAAGGGTGCATCAAGACCACTTCTATGAAGTTGTGGCCAAGAAGAAAGTGATCCCCGAGGTCCCTTTCAAACTCAAAAGGAACGAATACCCGGAGATCCGACATGAGATCCGAAGAAGAGGTTGGGAAGCTCTCACCAACCCCATTCAACAAGTCGGAATCTTAATGATTCAAGAGTTCTATGCCAATGCATGGATCACCAAGAACCATGATCAAAGTGTGAACCCGGACCCCAAGAATTGGCTTACAATGGTCCGAGGGAAATACTTGGATTTTAGTCCAGAAAATGTAAGGTTGGCATTTAACTTGCCCATGATGCAAGGAGATGCACACCCCTACACTAAAAGGGTCAACTTTGATCAAAGGTTGGACCAAGTCCTCATGGACATATGTGAAGAGGGCGCTCAATGGAAGAGAGATTCAAGAGGGAAGCCGGTTCAACTAAGAAGGCATGACCTCAAGCCCGTGGCTAGGGGATGGTTGGAGTTCATCCAACGCTCAATCA
>NC_029785.2:50807769-50808386 GCF_000816755.2 Arachis ipaensis | reverse complement strand
GAGGAGCAACAAAGGCAAGGAAGAGACATTGAGGAGCTCAAGCACTCCATAAGATCTTTAAGAGGAAGAACAAGCCGCCATCACTAAGGTGGACCCGTTCTTTATTTTCCTTGTTCTTTATTTTCTGTTTTTCGAAAATTGTGCTTTATGTTTATCTATGTTTGTGTCTTTATTACATGATCATTAGTGTCTTAGTGTCTATGCCTTAAAGCTATGAAAATGAATCCATCACCTTTCTTAAATGATTAATTGAAAAAGAAAAAGAAGTGCATGAATTTCAAATTTTAAAACAGTTTAATTATTTTGATGTGGTGGCAATACTATTATTTTTCTGAATGAATGCTTGAACAGTGCATATTTTTGAATTTGATTATTTATGAATGTTAAAATTGTTGGCTCTTGAAAGAATGAAAGGAAAAGGAGAAATGTTATCTGATGATCTAAAAAATCATAAAATTAATTCTTGAAGCAAGAAAAAGCAATGAAAAGCTTGCAAAAAAAAAAGAGAGAGAAAAGAAAAAAGAAAAGCAAGTAGAAAAAGCCAATACCCCTTTAAACCAAAAGGCAAGGGTGATAAAAAGGATCCAAGGCTTTGAGCATCAGTGGATAGGAGGGCC
>NC_029785.2:50807256-50807590 GCF_000816755.2 Arachis ipaensis | reverse complement strand
TATGGTCACCTTGTAAATCTCAGTTAGGCAGATATAAATGGATAATGGTGTTTTTGAATAATAAATAATAAAATAGGGATAGAGATACTTTGTAATTCATTGGTAGGAAATTCAGATAAGCGAATGGAGGTGCTTTCGTTCCTCTGAACCTCTGCTTTCCTGCTATCTTCATCCAATCAGTCTTACTCCTTTCCATGGCTGGCTTTATGCAAGGGCATCACTGTTGTCAGTGGCTACATCCCCTCATCTCAGTGAATAATATGCTCACGCACCCTGTCACGGCACGGCTATTCATCTGTCGGTTCTCGATCATGCTGGAATAGGATTCACCCTC
>NC_029785.2:50802003-50805689 GCF_000816755.2 Arachis ipaensis | reverse complement strand
GGCTAATCATCTGTCGATTCTCGATCATGCTGGGATTTACTATCCTTTTGCGTCTGTCACTAACGCCCTGCAATCGCGAGTTAGGAGCTCGTCACAGTCATTCAATCATTGAATCCTACTCGGAATACCACAGACAAGGTTTAGACTTTCCGGATTCTCTTGAATGCCGCCATCATTCTAGCTTACGCCACGAAGATTCCGGTTAGGAGATCTAAGAGATATTCATTCTAGCTTATTTCATGTAGAACGGAAGTGTTTGTCAGGCACGTGTTCATAGGGGAGAATGGTGATGAGCGTCACACATAATCATCACCTTCATCATGTTCTTGGGTGCGAATGGATATCTTAGAAGCGAAATAAGATGAATTGAATAGAAAACAGTAGTACTTTGCATTAATCTTTGAGGAACAGCAGAGCTCCACACCTTAATCTATGGAGTGTAGAAACTCTACCGTATGAAAATACATAAGTGAATAGAGGGTAAGCATGGCCGAGTGGCCAGCCTCCCATGGATTACAGAGGTTTCTAGAGGTTTCTCTAGCCTTAGGTGCCATCAATGTTATGAAAAAAACAAAAAAGCTATGCTTTTACCACACCAAACTTAGAATGTTGCTCGCCCTCGAGGAAAAGAAGAAAGAATAGAAGAAGAAGAAGAAGATATGGAGGAGATGGATGGATGTGTGTATTCGGCCATATGGGTGGGATTGGGTGGGAGAGAGATGTTGAATTTTGAAGGTAGTGGGTGTATAGATGTGAGTGGTAAATGGAAAACAAAAGGGATGATCATGAATGGAAAGAGAGATGATGAGGTAGGTGGGGATCCTGTGGGGTCCACAGATCTTGAGGTGTCAAGGCATTTACATCACTGCACCAATTTAGGCATGCAAAATGCCCTTGCACACAACTCTGGGCGTTCAGCGCCAGGTTGGTGGCCATTTTGGGCGTTCAACGCCCATTTGTGTGCCATTTCTGGCGTTAAACGCCAAAACCATGCCTGTTCTGGCGTTCAGCGCCCAGTAGCTGCCCATTTTGGGCGTTCAGCGCCAGAACCATGCTCTGTTCTGGCGCTGAACGCCAGACAGATGCTCCTCCAGGGTGTGATTTTTCTTCTGCTGTTTTTGATTCCGTTTTCAATTTTTATATTTATTTTATGACTCCACATGATCATGAACCTATAAAGACGTATAACTAAGAAAAATATAGTTAGATAAATAAAAATTGGGTTGCCTCCCAACAAGCGCTTCTTTAATGTCAATAGCTTGACAGTGGGCTCTCATGGAGCTTCACAGATGTGCAGGGCTTTGTTGAGACTCTCCAACACCAAACTTAGAGTTTGACTGTGGGGGCTCTGGTTGACTCTGCTTTGAGAGAAGCTGTTGTTGCTTCCTCTCCATGGTTGCAGAGGGAGATCCTTGAGTTTTAAACACAAGGGAGTCCTTATTCCATTGAAGGACTATTTCACCTCTGTCAACATCAATCACAGCTCTTGCTGTGGCCAGGAAAGGTCTTCCTAGGATGATGGATTCATCCTCTTCCTTTCTAGTATCCAGGACTATGAAATCAGCAGGGATGTAAAGGCCTTCAACCTTTATTAACACGTCCTCTACTTGTCCATAAGCCTGTTTTCTTGAGTTGTCTGCCATCTCTAAGGAGATTTTAGCAGCTTGCACCTCATAGATTCCCAGTTTCTCTATTACAGAGAGGGGCATGAGGTTTATTCCTGAAGCTTCTTCTTCATGAGAAGCCTCTTGAGTACTGTTGGATGCAGCTTGCATTCCATGCAGACTCTGAGAGATCATATTGACTTGCTGAGTCAATATTTTATTCTGAGCCAATATGGCATTCAGAGTATCAACATCAAGAACTCCCTTCTTCATAGGCGTCCCATTACTCACAGGATTCCTTTCAGAAGTGTACATGAACTGGTTATTAGCAACTATGTCAATAAGTTCTTGAGCTTCTGTAGGCGTTTTCTTTAGGTGAATGGATCCACCTGCAGAAGTGTCTAGTGACATCTTTGATAGCTCAGATAAACCATCATAGAATATATCCAGGATGGTCCATTCTGAAAGCATATCAGAAGGACACTTTTTGGTCAGTTGCTTGTATCTCTCTTTTTGAAATTTTTTTGAAAAACATGAAAATTATGCAATGCATGAAATTTTTAGATCAAAACAATGAATGCATGCAATAATGCTATGAATGTCAAGATGAACACCAAGAACATTATGAAGATCATGATGAACATCAAGAACATATTTTTGAAAAATTTTATATGCAGAGAAAACATGCAAGACACCAAACTTAGAATTCTTTAATGCTTAGACACTAAGAATTCAAGAATGCATATGAAAAACACCATACAACACAAAACAAAAAATCATCAAGATCAAACAAGAAGACTTACCAAGAACAACTTGAAGATCATGAAGAACACCATGAATGCATGAAATTTTCGAAAAATACAAGATGCACATGCAATTGACACCAAACTTATGATATGACTCCAGACTCAAACACGAAACAGAAAAATATTTTTGATTTTTATGATTTTCTAAATTTTTTTTTTGGATTTTTTTTTGGATTTTTTTTTCGAAAATTATATATAAAAAAAGAAAAAATAAGGATTCCAAAATTTTTAATATGAACTCCAGGAATTTTGCCATGTTAGTCTATAGCTTCAGTCTAGGAATTAGACATGGCTCACTAGCCAGCCAAGCTTTCAATGAAAGTTCCAGTCCAAAACACTAGACATGGCCAATGGCCAGCCAAGCTTCAGCATTTTAACACCAGAGTATATTGCTCTTGATAACAAATTGCAAGCCTCAGTCCAAATAAATTTAGACATGGCTTTACAGCCAGCCAGGCTTTACATGCTTCATGAAACACTAGAATTCATTCTTAAAAATTTTGAATAAAAATATATTTTTAAAAACATTTTTTTTTTCGAAAACAGATGAGAAATTTTTGAAATATTTTTGAAAAATTTTCGAAAACAAAACAAAAAGAAAATTACCTAATCTGAGCAACATGATGAACCGTCAGTTGTCCAAACTCAAACAATCCCCGGCAACGGCGCCAAAAACTTGGTGCACGAAATTGTGATGTCCAGGCTCGAACAATCCCTGGCAACGTGAGCAACTTGGTACGCGTAATCGTGATTACACTTTAATTATGTAAAATTCATGGCTCTTTCTTTCCCTGGTAATGGCGCCAAGAACATGGTGCCAATACCATGGTTCACAACTTCAATACAACTAACCAGCAAGTGCACTGGGTCGTCCAAGTAATACCTTACGTGAGTAAGGGTCGAATCCCACAGAGATTGTTGGTATGAAGCAAGCTATGGTCACCTTGTAAATCTCAGTTAGGCAGATATAAATGGATAATGGTGTTTTTGAATAATAAATAATAAAATAGGGATAGAGATACTTATGTAATTCATTGGTAGGAAATTCAGATAAGCGAATGGAGGTGCTTTCGTTCCTCTGAACCTCTGCTTTCTTGCTATCTTCATCCAATCAGTCTTACTCCTTTCCATGGCTGGCTTTATGCAAGGGCATCACCGTTGTCAGTGGCTACATCCCCTCCTCTCAGTGACTAATATGCTCACGCACCCTGTCACGGCACGACTATTCATCTGTCGGTTCTCGCTCATGCTGGAATAGGATTCACCCTCCTTTTGC
>NC_029785.2:50794424-50799895 GCF_000816755.2 Arachis ipaensis | reverse complement strand
AAAGATGCCTAATACAATAGTAAAAGGTCCTATTTATAATAAACTAGTCACTAGGGTTTACAGAAGTAAGTAATTGATGCATAAATCCACTTCCGGGGCCCACTTGGTGTGTGCTTGGGCTGGGCTTGAGTGTTGCACGTGTAGAGGCCATTTGTGGAGTTGAACACCAGGTTTTGATCCATTTCTGGCGTTCAGCTCTGGTTTTGGATCCTTTTCTGGCGCTGGATGCCAGATTTGGGCAGAGAGCTGACGTTGAATGCCAGTTTACGTCGTCTATTCTTGGCCAAAGTATAAACTATTATATATTGCTGGAAAGCCCTAGATGTCTACTTTCTAACGCAATTGGAAGCGCGCCATTTCAAGTTCTGTAGCTCCAGAAAATCCACTTTGAGTGCAGGGAGGTCAGAATCCAACAGCATCAGCAGTCCTTTTTCAACCTCTGAATCTGATTTCTGCTCAAGTCCCTCAATTTCAGCCAGAAAATACCTGAAATCACAGAAAAACACACCAACTCATAGTAAAGTCCAGAAATATGAATTTAACATAAAAACTAATGAAAACATCCCTAAAAGTAACTAGATTCTACTAAAAACATACTAAAAACAATGTCAAAAAGCGTATAAATTATCCACTCATCAGCTTTCCAGTAATATATAATTAAATTCAACAATTCATCCAGTTAATTCACCAAAACTCAATATAGCCGAATTCAATAGAGCAGAATTGAATTTATATAAAAAATTCAAAATACCAAAATTGAAATAAATATTCAACATAGCATAATTGAATTTATATAGCAAAATTCTAAAATTGAACTTTGAAGAACTCAGAAAAACTCAACAGAACAAGAACTCAGAAGAACTCTGCATCTGAATTTGTGAACTCCAATTTACCCTATATTCTTCACTGAATAAAATTTAATTGACAAAACCAAAAATCAATGAACTCAAATATGTCCAATTCATACAATTTTGTCACCAACACTAAATACACAAAATTAATTGAAAAGCAAAAATAGTGAAGTACTCACTGTGGAAAAAGTGAAGAGCATAGAAGGTTAGAGCTAGACAACGACCAACGCTTCGGTGACGATGACAAGCAGACGACAACCACGACGATACTAAGCCGATGACCAGACAACGCCAACACTTTGGAGACGGTGACGCTTCGATCCACGAGAGCTGCTTCGATCTGTGACAGGGACGCTTTGACATGCGACGGTGACGCTTCACTCCGGCATTTGGTGGAGGTGACGGTGGCATTTGTGGGGAAGAAAGTTGAAGAGAAATTTAGGGTTGGGGGTGACTACTCCTCTTCAAAGAGGAAACTTAGGATAGTGGCTGCAACGTTATTTTATCACAGCCCCTTTTTTCCCTTTTTTTTAATCAGTGCCAAAACAACGCCATTTCATGGCTTGGGGGAAAACGGGTACTTGCTGAAACCTAGCCGGTTTTTTTGGTTTGCCGGTTAATCGCTGGTTTGGCCGCTTTTTGCCAATTTTTTGCAGAGCAATTTTATAGGTGAACCGGACCAGCTACCTGACTAGTTTCCAGTTAACCCAGTTGAACCGTTTGGATCGGTCCGGTTTTTAGAACCTTGGTCATAATAAGAGGTTCAAAAAGTCATAAGAATTGAACCTTTCTTCTGGGTCTAGCCAAGAAATTACCCAAGCTACTACACTATCACTGCATGCCCTCGAATTGGTGGGGTTGCAGTTAGCACGGTCACATGTAATTGAATAATTTAATTGCAGTTAAACAGTTATAGCTATAACCTTGTGTTGCAGTTTAGGATCCCTTGCCCTCTCCTAATTGGCCACTCGCAAAGGTCTGTTGGTGTAAACGCTCGGAGAGGACCATAAGTGGGATATGTCATCAGGTCGTGGAGCCTACCAACCTGGAAATATACACAAATAGACAAAATGAACCATGTAAAAATGCAAAAAAGAGATGTCCATTGATTAACAAGCTCGCGTACCATGTTGTGCATTAGACTTTCCCTGTCGACAATTATGTTTGGATCTGGATACGAGTCCAGGTGGTATACCGTTTCATCAGCAAAGTCAACCGCGACACAATACCAATGGAAGAAGATGTCTTCGACGGAGATGAAAATTTGATTCCAGATTCAATTGGATTTTAAAACTTTTCTAATAAAAATGCAATAACAGCATTGTCAATTGTAACAAGTTGACAAGAATGTAATTACTTACTGGATTGAGAAATTGACTTGGCTTAACCTAGAGTGGCAAATATATTTCAGCAAGTTCATCCACCAACAACCCCTAACAACATCTTCCTAAAATAATATCCCTAGCATGTAAATACGGGGATGCAAACTGAAAACAAACCCTAGAGAAGAAAATACCGGGTGAAGGATCAACTCATAGCAAAATGACGTGGAAGGCACCAAAAATATGGATGATTCAAGTATTGTATGGAGCAAGTGTTATGCATGGCCATCATTTCAATGACTCTTCCATCGATCGGATATCCAGGAATTAGAGTTATTATGTGATGCCTAGTGAGGCGACATTCAAGCATTCTCACCACAGTGTCTCTGTGTTTAGTTCATTTTATCTTTTAACATACATACGTACACAATCATACATAATTTAAGAGAAAATTAAAAATAAATCCACACACTTCATCAGATAGCCCTGAGAAAACAAGTAATTAAACAACAGAGTGTCTTTACAGCTGATGAGCGGATAATTTATACGCTTTTTGGCATTATTTTTAGTATGTTTTTAGTATATTTTAGTTAGTTTTTATTATGTTTTTATTAGTTTTTAAATAAAAATCACTCTTCTGGACTTTACTATGAGTTTGTGTATTTTTCTGTGATTTCAGGTATTTTCTAGCTGAAATTGAGGGACCTGAGCAAAAATCTAATTCAGAGGCTGAAAAAGGACTGCAGATGCTGTTGGATTCTGACCTCCCTACACTCAAAGTAGATTTTCTGGAGCTACAGAAGCCCAATTGGCACGCTATCAATTGTGTTGGAAAGTAGACATCCTGGGCTTTCCAGCAATATATAATAGTCCATACTTTGCCTGAGATTTGATGGCCCAAACAGGCATACCAAGTCAGCTCAAGAATTCTGGCGTTTAACTCCAAAACTGGCACAAAAGCTGGCGTTTAACTCCAAGAAAAGTCTCTATGTATTTTCTATAAATAGGACCCTTTGCTATTGTATTTTCATCTTTTACTCATCTTTTACTCATACTTCATACACTTGATCACGTTTTGGGAGGCTGGCCTCAGGGCCATGCCTGACCCTTGTTCTTATGTATTATCAACGGTGGAGTTTCTACACACCATAGATTAAGGTGTGGAGCTTTGCTGTTCTTCATGAATTAATACAAAGTACTATTGTTTTTCTATTCAACTCAAGTATATTTCTTCTCCAAGATATTCATTCGTTCTTCAACTTGATGAATGTGATGATCCGTGATACTCATCATCATTCTCACCTATGAACATGTGCCTGACAACCACCTCTGTTCTACTAGCAATGGCTTGAATGCGTATCTCTTAGGTTTCTGATCTAAGATTGGAACCTTCGTGGTATAGGCTAGAATTATTGGCGGCCATTCCTGAGATCCGAAAAGTCTAAACCTTGTCTGTGGTATTCCGAGTAGGATTGGGGAAGGGATGACTGTGACGAGCTTCAAACTCGCAATTGTGGGGCGTGTGACAGACGCAAAAGGATCAATGGATCCTATTCCGACATGATCGAGAACCGACAGCTGATTAGCCGATGTTGTGACAGAGCATCAGGACCATTTTCACTGAGAGGACGGGATGTAGCCATTGACAACGGTGATGCCCAACATAAAGCTTGCCATGGAAAGGAGTATGAATAATTGGAAGAAGGCAATAGGAAAGCAGAGGTTTAGGGGGAACAAAGCATCTTCATACGCTTATCTGAAATCCACCAATGAATTACATAAGTATCTCTATCTTTATTTTATGTTTTATTCATCTTTTAGTTATCAATCCTCCATCACCATTTGAATCTGCCAGACTGAGATTTACAAGATGACCATAGCTTGCTTCCAGCCGACAATCTCTGTGGGATCGACCCTTACTCACGTAAGGTTTATTACTTGGACGACCCAGTGCACTTGCTGGTTAGTTGTGCGGAATTGTGACAAAGTGTGATTCACATTTGAGAGCTCCAAGTCCTTTGGCACCATTGTTGATGATCACAACTTCGCATACCAGCAGCTAAAGTCCATGTCAAACATCACCTTAAACCTTGGCTTACAACTTTTCTTTGTAAAAAAAGAAAAACATAAACCACAAGCTACATGCGCTATCATGGAGTTAACAAGCATGATTCATATAACGAACCAATCTTACACAAGATGTCTTTGTGCTTGAACCAACCCTCAACCACTTAGGAGGTTCTGATCCAAAACATGTTGGAGTTGGTGAATGGAAGAGCCTTCTCCCCATAACAGGCGGTGTCGTTACCTGCACGGAAGGGCTGCCATCGTCTGTATCTGCAAAAACTATGGCTGGACTACCGACGAAGACCTCATGATCTTGGTTGGGTACATGCACATTAGAACTGCCCGCCCCACCAAAAATATTATCAAACATGATGTTCAAAACATCATGGTCTTGCACAAAAGAAAATAGAACTGATGCAACCTTTCCAGAAACCATAAACTCTTCGGAGTTGAGTCGTTGATTCCTAGGCAGATGGAGAAAATAAATTAGAATCTACTATTATAACTATAATTCATGAAGTTCTAATAGAGAGTTTGAGATACATACGTCAACAACTTGGCTTCTTGAGTAAGGGCAGATCTAAGACATATCTTTGAAGGCTCCATTGCAAAATTTTAAAAAGTCAAACACGACCAACCCTTGCTATGCATCAGAGTTCAACTAGTAAATTTATACTCAAATTTCATGAACGTCATCACGACAAATATAACTAGTGAAGGGTGGTATGTACTGCTGCCCAATGGTAGAATCATCTCCCAAATCTCGACATCTTTAATTCTTTATGTATATGATTATTAAATTGTTATTTAATTTTATATTTTGTTTTTATGTTTAATAAACATAGTCAACAACTTGGCTTCTTGAGTAAGGGCAGATCTAAGACATATCTTTGAAGGCTCCATTGCAAAATTTTAAAAAGTCAAACACGACCAACCCTTGCTATGCATCAGAGTTCAACTAGTAAATTTATACTCAAATTTCATGAACGTCATCACGACAAATATAACTAGTGAAGGGTGGTATGTACTGCTGCCCAATGGTAGAATCATCTCCCAAATCTCGACATCTTTAATTCTTTATGTATATGATTATTAAATTGTTATTTAATTTTATATTTTGTTTTTATGTTTAATAAAAATAATTTTGGTATAAATTTATTTTTTCAAATAATAATTTTATAAATACTAATCTATTAATTATAATAAAATTTAATTATTTTATTATTTTTTG
>NC_029785.2:50779229-50787516 GCF_000816755.2 Arachis ipaensis | reverse complement strand
AATTAGAATTGTAAAAAACACATCAAATCAATAAGACAAACAAAAATACTAAAATAATTTGAAAAATTAATTTAAAAATATTAAATTTTCAAATATTAACTTAAAAATATAATCTATTTTTAATATTTTATCCAAGAAGTTCGAGAAAAAAAACAATTTTCTATGTTCATGAAAAATTTTAAAATAAAAACATAAACTACATTTTACGTAATACTTTATAAGATCATAAAATATAAAAAAACGATTTTTTTATTGATCATTTTTATATTAATGTTTAAAAATAAATTGTATTAATTTTAGGTTACTATTTAAAAATTTAATATACTTGTATTTTTGTTTTAAATAATTTTTAAATCATTATATATGTATTTTTATTATTTTATTAATTTAAAATAATATTAATTATCTAATCATAAATATTTTAATAATAAACTTTTTTATTTAAATATGGTTTTAATACAAATAATTTGTATTTTTGTTTTATATTTTAATTTATTGTTAAATTATTAGTATATGTATTTCTTAATTTCTACAGCTCTAAACCCTCTACTAAGATGGTAACCCGTCGTCATGTATGGTGGGAAGTGATCAATATAAACAGCACTACTGCAAGTACTTTAAACTCATATTTAAATGATCAACTTGAGACTACGTATCGTTCCCAACCAGCACAAACTGAAAAATTTTAAAACGTTACCTCGGAAGTTTCTATACAGAATCTAGACGGGAATGAGTTCTTCGGTTCAACAACTGCATACATAGAGTTTGAGAGATAATCTTGAAGTACTTAATATCAATATTATCATCTAAGATTAAATAAAAGAGGTAGACGGATCCTTAGTTGCTGAGTTGAGGCTTCTCAAATACCAAAGACCTTTCCAACGTAGTCAAGATAAAAGAAAACACGTTCTGGTACTACAAAACTTGTAGTACAAACTATTATAAAAACCACCCCGCCCGTCAAGATTACACGTACATGGGTTGGTTCTAGTACTCCAGAAGCAGCCATCAGGTCGGTATCAAAAACGTCTATGTCTGCTACCGTCGGGAAGGCACGTCCATTGCTGTGGCGGACAATACCCCTCTTCCGAGAAGGTAAGTGGTTGAGGTTGTACAAAACCTAGTCTTGGAGGATTCACCAACTCCCAACCAAGTTCGTGTTTCTGTAGAACACATTCTAACCAAGCAATATACTTAGTACGAACAATTGAGGTACTATCGCGTACATCGAACACCAAATACAAAAAGAAAAAAATGTTTCTTTTCAACATTCGGTTCCAAATTCCACTACAAACTGTACCTGAAATCGACGACCATACGCTTCAACACTAGTAGTTGTTACCACGGTTTCCTGAACCTCGAGAGTTTACACTTAGTGTGAAACAGTGTTAAGGCGTGTTGATTGGTCGTTCACGTGACCCAGCAGGTTCATTATTTGGAATGCACTCATTCCAGAATATTGTAAATTTTTTAAAAAATTAAGAGTAATTATAAATTAAAATTTTGACTCCTAATATTAAAATTCTGGTTAGTACTGCTACCAAAGGGATACAACCAATAAATTGGGTTTGTATATGTATAAAAATTCTACGCAAAGCCTGTACCATATAAAAAGCTAGCCTGAATCATGTCTGAGATAGAGAGTTTTTTTTATTCTTACTCGCTATCAATGAAAACGACAACATAGATAATGAATATATTTAATGATAAAACAACATTCTTTCCTTAATGTTGTTAGTGTCTTATTTCTAGTATACTTTATAAAACATATGCTACTTTACTACATTTTTAACGTACCTGTTAACCAATAATACTCATAACAAAGCAACAAACTAAACAATTGACCAACTTTAGAGAAAAAAATTAGTTATTACTGCCATTATCGGATTCAAAAATAAATTCAATTGAAATACTCTTCCTCTATATTTTAATTACCCTTGATCTATGGTCTTTCGTTCACATTAATAAAATAAAGAACACACAGCATTAAACATTACGGTAAAGGTTCAATATATATTATCCTAATTGAATTGGAACAAATATAATCTTCTAGTCAAGTTGGCCTTATCAGACTCTATCTTGAAACCAGCGACTGCCTAACCTCTATTTTCAAAGGAATCTCTGTCATGACAATCCATGCTAAGCATAGCTGAACAAATGGCGACAAAAAATAATTACTCCCTTTAGGACTTTGATTGGAACAAAGGTGACTACAACCAGCGTAAGCAGTACAAAAAAAGCCACATACAGAGCACTGGTATTTATTATTACTCATACCAATTAATTTTTCTTAGTCAAATACTAATAAAATATAACCCTACAATTTTGTACTTGATTAATCAAAAGTTATTAGCAATAACACATTTTGAAGCAAATTAAAAATCAAGAACTGACAAGTTAAACAAATTCATGTTAATTAACTACTCCATTGCAGCATTAATCACTAAATACAACATACCAAACAATTAGAAAACATAAACACCTTAACCTCAACCTATTAAGTTAATTATAGAACCCCTAGTAAAACAAAATTGAAAACACAATCAAGGAGATTGCCAAAAAAAAACATCAAGCACCAAATACAACATACCAAACAATTAGAAAATATAAATACCTTAACCTCAACCCATTAAGTTAATTATAGAACCCTTGGCAAAACAAAAACGAAAACAACATAATCAAGGAGATTGCCCATTGATGTGAGCGTTCACAACGGTTTCGTAGTTTGCTATCAGCTTCTCGTGAGCATCTTCGAGCTGGCTAAGCTTTGCCTTGAATGCATTGTTTGAGTTGCGAAGTAGATTAATTTTGAAGTAGTTATAATCGCGAATCTCCTTATCAGTGGTTTCTAGTACTCGACCAACTATTTCCAAAGCTGCGTCTTCACGGGCAGCCTTTTCAACCAAAGAAAAATGACCATTTGCAACCATAGCAGCTTCAAATGGATTGCCAGGAAATACCACTATGAATCCATAAAACGGAGTAGACTCTCTCAGAAATTTTTCTTACTAGAAAAAGCATGGACCAGGTATTTCAGAATCATGGCAAATCTTCACTAGCCATGACTCCATGTTGTTGGCTATGGCAAAGTCAGGAACAGGGTTTAGTTCCTCTTCAGGAATTACAGGAAGCCCTAAATAAAATCATTTGGTAGTCAACAATTACATTCATGCTACAAAACTGTATACGACAACTTTCAGGACAGGTTATAAGCACTTACATGAAACCAATCCACGCTGCCGGCTACTGCCGGAAGAGAACATACCCTTCTTGCTCTGTGTTCCAAACATTTCTGCATTTGCACTTTGTCAGCATCAATGGAAGCCATTCTCGATTTGAAGCACTGTAATGCGTGTTCGTAGCTATTGAAACCATGATACTCAGAAAAACTATAATTAGACACCTGCTCGTTGCCTCCTCCTAAATTGAGTAAACACCTAGGCGAGCCCCTTTCGTGACAGCAAAAACTAGATAGCACAGCATGCGTTCTTCCATCCTAGAGAATCGCTAACAAAATCACAATCCTCCCGAACTTGAATGCTCACAACTATGTCTATTCCTTCGTTATTATTTGAAATAAAGGCTCGACTCTTTTGGGAGTCTATTCTTCATTGTGTATATACGTTGGGTTAGTTTTTTTTGGGACATAGTCCAGCCCAGAAAAATAGACCCGAACTGGATCCGAAAACCATTAGACAACCTGAATCCACACCCACATAAAATGAGAACTAATATGCACTCCTATTCTAGCCTTCTGATAAAATAGATGCCATAGGCATCTTAAAATCAGTAAAGTGCAGTTGCAATTAATCTTACTATACAAGGAAGCTCAAATAAAAATTCATTCATTCAACTTAAGATTGCATTATATATTCAACATGAAATACAATGAAATGCAAAGTGCTTAAGTGATTAGTACTGACCTTAAAACTAATAATGGCAATCCCTCTAAACTTGCCACTTTCAAAATAACTTCAAATATCATCCTCGGTTGAGTAATAGAAAATTCCTCCCATATATACCTTTGTAGGATTATCACAACCATCTTAACTGAAAATATCACCCAACATATAAAGAGACAAAAATAAATAAATAAATAAATACATAAATAAAAAAGACAAAATAGTTTCAGGACATAATCACACTACATCAATATTACTAAAAACAAATCCACCCGTTGCATTGTTATCGACTAGCCTTCTACAATAAAAGTATTAAAAGCTATATTACCTGCTATCAGTATTAGTATTATTATTATTGTCATTCAACACTGTAGCTTGTGGCACTTCCCCTTCATGATTGGAACTATTTTGCTCCCTTCTTCTTCTTCTTCTTCTTCTTCTTCTTCTTCTTCTTCTTCTTCTTCTTCTTCTTCTTCTTCTTCTTCTTCTTCTTCTTCGTTGATTTCTCAGCATCATTGGGAGATTCAGTTGCCACATCAGCATCATCCTTTACCTTCCTCTTCTCATTCTTCTTCTTATCGCCCAAACCCTCTAAGCCATTTTCCTTACTGTCTAAACCCTCTAAGCCATTTTCCTTGTTGCTTCCTTCAACTTCATTAGCAACTTATCGAGAACCTCAACTGGAGGGTGTTCCAAAGATCGATGCTTTCAACATCTCTCTCTCTTGGATAATATGGGCTTGTGGGCAGTAAAGTCAAGAAGAGTTTTGAGAAAATGAGAAGAAGGAGAAGAAGAAGAAGAAAGGGCATCAACAACAAGGCCTGCATTAAAAGAAGAAGGGTAATAACAATAAGTCCTGGATTAAGAGGACTTATAAAAACCCAAGGCCTACATTAAAAAAGAAAAATAAACCAATAAAAGGTTCAGTCTGTGAAGCACAAAAACGAGAATATACAGACATTCCAAACTTGGCATCTCAACATTTATTATTCACGCATTAGACCATGTACTCGCTAGGTTACAAAGTCATTTAGCAATGCACATACATTTACAAGTGCAACACGCTGGTAGTGGACAACAATCCACTCCGTACGAGTCTCATGAGGAGGCTGATTTTGCCAGCCCCAGGCTAGAAGTCACATGTGTTTTCGTGCCATAAACATACTGTTATTGACATGAGAAGTCAACAGTTTTTACTTACTTAGCTCATAAATTATTTTTAATATGGATAAAGAAGTGGTGTATTTGTTGAATATTGTTATTTGGAGTGTTTTTCAGAAGTGTGGAGTTGTAAAAACTCTTACACACCCACCTTGCGTGTTGAGTTTGCAAGGATTCTATACCGAATTTTGAGGCAATTTTTACAGGGATTCTGGCAAAAATTTGTCACGTGTGAAGCTCTGGTCACTACACACCCTGTGTGTTGAAGCAGTAAAGATTCCTTTAGCAAAGATTCGTGGCCACATGTCGCGCATGCAGACAACACGCATGGTCCTTGTTGTAGGAGCAGAGATTCCTCGTTTGGTTCCAATGCACTTTTATCAGTGTCTTCCAGCCACATGTCAACCCCCTAGGCAACACGTAGGGTGCGTGTTGACCACTTGGCCGGCTGTCTCCACGCATCCATCATCCATGCTCCGGAAACACCAATGTATTAATGTTTTGGTGCCTTTAAAAGGCGGGAGGGGGAGCTTCGCATGCTTCATTGTTCATTGTTCATTCCAGGAGGATTTTAAAAGAGATTGAGAGGGAGAAAGGTGATCTTTGACAAAGGTGAGAGTTGGTATTGTGATGCTTGAAAAAATGGTATGTGGTTATACATTTACAGAAGAACATGCTATTAATTATTTGGAACAGCCTAATTGTGTAAGTTTAGTATATTTGTTAATTTAGAGCTTAGTATTTAAAATGTATTATTATTAGCGTAATTTTTGGGTTAATATTATTATTAGTAGTCGTAGTAAATTAAATAATTTAAATACTTATTTTTTATTTTTCTATGATAATATTAATATTATTTTTTGTAATTATTTTTGTATTATTTTTTCGAATTTTATAGATAAAGGAAAACACCACTATATTTGCAGTGCCCTCTATCACACTAATAGTGCAGTAAAATGGTAATAAATTTTGATTTTTATAGGCAGAAGACTCACCTTGCAGGTTATGTGTTGAAATGCCATCCAACTAGCATTTGAGACGTCTCCAACACGCAGAGTGCGTGTTGGCTTGATGTTCGCCATGTGGACAACACACAGGGTGCGTGTTGCTCCTGATTACGACAAGTGCCCTACACGCTGCATGCGTGCTGAGTCAGCATGTGCTCTGCGTGTTGCGCTTGCTGTATTTACAGCGTCCACCCACCTATATATACACCCAAAAATTTCATATCTAGTAAAAATTCGCCTCTTTTATTCATATTAAAATTTTTTAGCCTACTTATCTTATAGTATTTTTAATGTATTTTTCTATTTTTTCTTTTAAAATTTGGATAAAGTATATTTTTTGTCCTTGAAATTTGCTAAAAGTTTTAAAAGGACCTCTAAGTTTTATTTTGTTTCAATTTTATTCTAGAAGTTTTTGATTTGCATCAAATTTACCTCTAAGAACTAATTTTTCAAAAAAATTATGACCAATTAAGAAATAACTTTCGCAAGAACAACCTTTAACACAAGCAAATCAAACATGATTATCATGTATTATTATTGGATTAGTCCTAATTTTTTTTAAAATTTAGTTATTAGGGATATATTTGATGATATAAACCCCGATTAATTAGTAGATAATTAGTCAGTAAATTAGTTTTTAATAAGAAAGATTAGAAATGTGAATATTATATTAAATTAGGGTAGAGCTAATCAAAACAAAAATTTTGAAACTAATTTCGAAGAAAACGGTCTAAAATTGGACCGAAAGGACCGAACCGGTTGAACCAGACCCAAACCGGACTGTTGGTCCAACCGGACCAGCCCATTAAAAAGAACCACGGGATCTTCTTTCTCTCATTTCCTCAACGAAGCAGCAAGCTTCCCAGGGAAGAGAAGAAGAGAAATACCCTTACGTTAACTTTCGTATGCCGTAACTTCTCCGTCTGAGCTCCGATTGCCGCACCGTTTACGGCTACGCGTTCACCGCATCGAGCTCTACGTTTCTACCAGAACAATTTCATAGGTAACTTGCTATTTCACCTCAGTCTCCTCTTTCCCCCAATTTTTGAATTTTGAGTGGGAAGATTGAATTTCTTTGATTTCTGATGTTTTAGGATCCAATTAACTTGAGAAAAATATTCACTCTTACTTATGTGAAGCTTGGGTAAGGTGAGGATATGATAATTCTATTTTATTTTCATTAAATTTGAGCTTTGAGTATTAAATTCGATATATATGTGTTATAAATGTGTATTATGTTGTGAATAAATAATTGGAGCTTGAAATTGTGAATACTGGAACTTGGAGGAAGTGGATTAGTTGAGGTTTTGAGGGCTGTGTTCTTTTAGGAAAATTGTCTTGGAATAATACTTGGGAATCGGCTAAGGTATGGTTTAGGTTTCTTGCATTTAATATATAATGTTCTGTGAAAACTTAGGCTAGATGACCATAGGATAAGTTGAAATGCAGGTGTATGTTTAATATTTATTAATTTGTCGATGAATATATTTGGTTGAAGTTTATTGGATAATTAGTTATTAATTTTGGATGGTGAATGTTGTTATGTTAATTTGGAGAGAATTATGGTTGAATGTTATTATTGATGAACATGGTTAGTTTGGTGTTTGTTGATTAACTAATGATTTGGTGAATTATTGATTTGAGGTATAACTATTGTGAAGGTTGTTGTGATAATGAGGTATTTTGTGTTAGAAGCCTAGGATTAGTGAACTATGATCCTTAGTTGAATTTTGGTTGTTGGATTTGAATATTGTATGAGTATAATTATTTATCTAAGGTAGATTTATTGTGGTGACTGTTATGATGATGAGGAAGGGTATGTTGAATTGAAAAGAATGCAGGTTTGGACCCGAAAAGGGTGGCAAAGTCCGAGTTTTAGAGGAGATGCTGCCGAAATTTTATAAAAATTAGAGATTTTGTTTATATGATTATTTAAAAAGATTTAGATTCAAATGTTATATGGTTTGATTTAGAATTATTAAGAAAATGAGCATGCTTTAAGTTTGATTCATTTAGAAAAGAATGAATTGTGTTTTGAATTCGAACTATTGATGGACGGAATGGGAGGTGTGATAATGAAGGATAAGGATTGAATATGATTGATGTATGATGATGAATGAGATGCGATTGAGAATGATGTGGATGTTGATGAATTATAATTGAATTATTTATAAGGCTTATGAATTTGAATAATCTGAGATACAAGATTCCCTGGAT
>NC_029785.2:50770852-50778852 GCF_000816755.2 Arachis ipaensis | reverse complement strand
GGCCCTTAAATATATCACGGGCCAGTGTGAATGCAGCATCCCAGTTGTCTCATAGCTCAAAAGTTGGACCATGGAATGTTACCCCCATTGAGTAATATTGATTATTTGAGATAAAGCTATGCATAGACTCTTGGGGATGCACGTCGGGGGACAGTCTAAGGACAATTCAGACTTGTCGGGTTGGCTGGATAACCGACAGATGAGCCTTATCAGCCATAGAACAGGCATGCATCATATGCATAATACTTGAATTACTTGCTTGTGCTTTAATTGGGTGTGCCTATATGTATTTGTCATGTTAAATGTTTATTTGTTACCTGCAGTAATTATAACCTTCTTGTGCTTGTCTTTATCTGTGTATTTGTCTGTGAAAATGCATGATGGAGTTGGAGGTATGGAGGAATGGCAGTATGGGACTTAGATTTAAGGTTAAGTTAAGTTAGGTTTAAATGTTCTTAGAAAACCACCTCTTATGGCTTCTGTTTAATACTTTAAGCTCTATAATCTGAGTGTCGGCTTTCTAGGATTGCCTCTGGCATTCCCAGGACCTTATATATTATGTGCGTGGCACCATTACCATACTGAGAACCTCTGGTTCTCATTTCATACTGTGTTGTTGTTTTTCAGATGCAGGTCGAGAGGCACCTCGTTAGGCGTCTGGACTCTTGAAATGGATTGGTTACTAGGTAGTTTTGTTGTACAGTGATGAATATATATGTACTTAGCTTTCTTTCCGCATAACTTATTCTTTTTGATCCTCTTAGAGGTTTATGGAGAGTCAGGATTGTGTATATGTACTTTTGGATTTTGGATATGTATGTATATATGTGTAAATATTTTCCGGCCAGTCTTGACTTCGCAGGCTAAGTTAGGAGCTTGTTATTTTGTATCTTTGGCACTCTATTCCTACTTCTGTTATCATATGTTTAATACTTATGGTTTCCTTAGCACGCAAGTTAACTCATTCCTTGAGCGTTGCGCTTTTATTTCACGATTTGTTTGTTTCCTCTATTCTTCAAGGCTCCTAGCATATTATAATTTTTCTGCTATTATATGTTCTTATTTTATTTTAGAGGTCGTAATACCACACCACCTCTGTTTTACGACTTAAGCGTAAAGTTTAGTGTGGTAGGGTGTTACATTTTGGTATCAGAGCAGTTCGTTCCTATAGAGCCTGAAAGACGGACTGATTGTGCTTCTGTGCATTCTCTGTGTATGTGTTTATGTGCTATTAGGATATCTGACTGATATATATGGCATAAACGTTTGTGAGCATGCATTTGGAACTTAAAGCATTAGTCCTGCGATATTAAGACAGATCAACTTAATATCACTTGTTTAGTGTGTATAAGGACCAAATGTCGACTCGCGGACGCGGTCGCAAGCGAGGTAGAAGTAGGATAGGCACCGTTACTCCTAGCCCGGTAGAGAATGATCCAATAGACTTTATGACTACTCTGGGAAATATGGCTGCTGCTATGCAGGCAACAGCCGAGGGACTGGGTAATAAGATAAACCAGGGTAATCACGGGAACAACAATGATGAGGACAATCCTATGACACTTGCTACATTTCTGAAAGTTCGCCCTCTGACTTTTAGGGGAACCTCAAATCCTATTGACACAAATAATTAGATTCAGACTATGGAAAGGGCGTTGCAGGCTCAACAGGTTCCTGAGGAGCAATGGGTTGAATTTGGAACTTATCAACTGCAAGGTGAGACTCAGTATGGGTGATAAGGGACACGATGTATCCTGCAGGCAGGTGGCGCTGTGATAGTCGAGAGATTGGTTATTTAAGAATCCTATTTTGCTTGATTGTTTTGAGAAGTCAGTATAGTTTATGCCGGAAAGGTCAGAAGCGCCAGTTGTGGTGAATAGTTACTATTTGAACTCTATGATAGTAAACTGTTCTGGGACTGAATGTCAAGGTATTATGTTATTAACTGCGGGAGTGTCAGGTGATGATCAGAGCTCAGAGCAGATTCCAGTTGTAAGTGAATTTCCAGATGTGTTTCCGGATGATATTAATGAATTTTCACCTAACCGAGAGGTTGAGTTTACAATTGAATTAGTGCCTGGAGCCGGTCCAATTTTGATTACTCCTTATAGGATGTCACCTTTAGAAATGACTGAAATGAAGACTCAGCTGGAAGATCTGTTGGGTAAGCATTTTATCTGACCAAGTGTTTCTCCGTGGAGAGCACCAGTGTTACTGGTAAAGAAGAAGGATGGAAGTATGCGCTTGTGTGTCGATTATTGGCAATTGAATAAGATTACTGTGAAGAATAAATATCCACTACCTAGAATCGAGGACCTAATGGATCAGTTACAAGGTGTAGGTGTGTTTTCTAAGATTGATCTACGATCCGGGTATCATCAGATAAGGGTTAGAGATGAAGATATTCCAAAAACTGCTTTCAGGACACATTATGGTCATTATGAGTATACAGTGATGTCTTTTGGGTTAACTAATGCCCCAACAGTATTCATGGATTATATGGACAGGATTTTCTGACCGTATCTGAACAAGTTTTGTTATTGTCTTCATTGATGATATTCTTGTTTATTCTAAGACTGAAGAGGAGCATGCTGATCATTTGCGAACTGTGCTACAAATTCTGAGAAACAGGAAGTTATACGCTAAGTTATCTAAATGCGAGTTTTGGAAGAGTGAGGTAAAGTTTCTCGGTCACGTGGTGAGTAAGCAGGGAATAGCCATGGATCCTGCTAAGGTAGAAGCAGTGATGAAATGGGAGTGATTAACTTCAGTAATAGAGATTAGGAGTTTCCTAAGTTTCGCAGGATAGTATCGGAGATTCATTAAGGGACTTTCATAGCTCGCCTTACCTTTAACTAAGTTGACTAGGAAAGATACGCTTTTTATTTGGACCCAGAGTGTGAATAGAATTTTTGAGCATTAAAGCACAGATTGACTACTGCACCCGTGTTGGTATTGCCTGAATTGAGTGAACCGTTTGAGGTGTATTGTGATGCATCACTGAAGGGTTTGGGATGCGTTCTGATGCAGCACCAGAATGTTGTAGCATACGCCTCACGGCAATTAAGGCCGTATGAGATGAACTATCCGACACATGATTTGGAACTTGCTGTTGTTATGTTTGCTTTAAAGATCTGGAGGCACTACCTCTAAGGCGTTAAGTTTCATGTCTTCTCAGACTATAAGAGTTTAAAGTATCTTTTTTAGCAGAAAGAGTTGAATATGCGTCAGAGGAGGTGGATGGAGCTTCTGAAAGATTATGATTTTGAATTGAATTATCATCCAGCAAAAGCGAACGTTGTGGCAGACGCCTTGAGTCGGAAATCTTTATATGCAGCTTGGATGATGCTTTGGGAAGAAGAATTACTAAAGGCATTTCAAGTTTTGAATTTGGGAATTAGAGAAGAATCTGGAATTTTGTGTTTGAGTTAGTTGCAGATTTCAAGTGATTTTAAATCAGAATTTTTGAAGGCTTATCAAGACAGTGAAGCGTTACGTAAGGTATTACCAGCAATTAAAGAGGGAAAACAGTGAAAAGTGTCAGAAGGATATGATGGTTCTTGGAGGTTCAAGAATCGGATTGTTGTGCCAGATATTGGGACCTGCGACAGAGTATCTTGAAGGAAGCTCATAAGTGCAGATTTTCAATTCATCCAGGGAGCACTAAAATGTACCAAGATCTGAAAGCAATGTTCTGGTGGCCAGGAATGAAGAATGATGTGGCATTACCTGTGTCAAAATATTTAACGCGTCAGAAGGTTAAGATTGAGCATCAGAGACCATCAGGGACCCTTCAGCCTTTAGAGATTCCACAATAGAAATAGGAGAGTATCGTAATGGATTTTGTGATAGGGTTGCCTAGAACCCGATCTGGTTGTGACGCTATTTGGGTATTTGTGGATCGACTAACAAAATCAGCTTACTTTCTTCCTATCCGAATAAGTTGCACAATGGAGGAATTGGCTCGAATGTATATCAAAGAGATTGTTAGGTTGCATGGCGTGCCTTCTACCATTATATCTGACAGGGATCCTTGCTTTACATCAAGATTTTGGGGAGCTTTCCAGCGTGCATTTGGGACTCAGCTAAGCTTGAGTACTGCGTATCACCCTCAGACAGATGGTCAGTCAGAAAGAACTATTCAGACCTTGGAAGATATGCTAAGAGCTTATGTTTTAGACCAGCCGGCGAGCTGGGACCGGTATATGCCATTAGTAGAATTTGCTTATAATGATAGCTATCATGCGAGCATCGGAATGGCTCCATATGAGGCTCTGTATGGTAGAAAATGTCAATCTTCGTTGTGTTGGAATGAAACTGGAGAAAGGAGTTTATTAGGGCCTGAGATGATAGCTGAAACGACTGAGCAAATAAAAAGATTCGTAATCGAATGCTTATAGTCCAAAGCCGTCAAAAGAGCTATGCTGATCAGAAGCGAAAGCTTTTGGAGTTCGAAGAAGGGGAACATGTCTTTTTGAAAGTTACACTAACCACTGGAGTGGGAAGAACCATTAAGACCAAGAAACTGAATTCCTGTTATATTGGACCGTTTGAGATCCTGAAGAGAATTGGGCCAGTGGCTTATAGAATTGCCTTACCACCGTATCTTTCGAATTTACACGACATATTTCATGTGTCACAGCTTTGGAAGTATATTCCTGATGCAAGTCATGTTCTAGAACCAAAACCAATTCAAGAAAGAGAAGATTGAACACTTCCAGTAATTCCAGTGGGAATTGATGATACTAGTATTAAACGATTACGCGGGAAGGAAGTATCATTGGTAAAAGTAGCTTGGATTCGAGCTGGTATCGAGGAACATACCTGGGAGCTCAAAACAGATATGCGAACGGACTATCTACATCTCTTTTTAGGTAACTAGATTTGAATTTTGAGGGCAAAATTCTTTGTTAGGTCGGTAGAATGTAAACCCCGATTAATTAGTAGATAATTAGTCAGTAAATTAGTTTTTAATAAGGAAGATTAGAAATGTGAATATTATATTAAATTAGGGTAGAGCTAATCGAAACGAGAATTTTGACACTAATTTCGAAGAAAACGGTCAAAAATTGGACCGAAAGGACCGAACCAATTGAACCAAACCCGGACCGGACTATTGGTCCAACCGGACCAGCCCATTAAAAAGAGCCACGGGCTCTTCTTTCTCTCATTTCCTCAATGAAGCAGCAAGCTTCCCAGGGAAGAGAAGAAGAGAAATACCCTTACGTTAACTTTCGTACGCCATAACTTCTCCGTCCGAGCTCCGATTGCCGCACCGTTTGCGACTTTTCGTTCACCGCGTCGAGCTCTACGTTTCTACTAGAAAAATTTCATAGGTAACTTGCTATTTCACCTCAGTCTCATCTTTCCCCCAATTTTTGAATTTTGAGTGGGAAGATTGAATTTCTTTGATTTCTGATGTTTTAGGATCCAATTAACTTGAGGGAAACGTTCACTCTTACTTATGTGAAGCTTGGGTAAGGTGAGGATACGATAATTCTATTTTATTTTTATTAAATTTGAGCTTTGAGTATTAAATTGGATATATATGTGTTATAAATGTGTATTAGGTTGTGAATAAATAATTGGAGCTTCAAATTGTGAATACTGGAACTTGGAGGAAGCAGATTAGTTGAGGTTTTAAGGGCTGTGTTCTTTTAGGAAAATTGTCTTGGAATAATACTTGGGAATCGGCTAAGGTATGGTTTAGGTTTCTTGCATTTAATATATAATGTTCTGTGAAAACTTAGGCTAGATGACCATAGGATAAGTTGGAATGCAGGTGTATGTTTAATGTTTAGTAATTTGTCGATGAATATATTTGGTTGAAGTTTATTGGATAATTAGTTATTAATTTTGGATGGTGAATGTTGTTATGTTAATTTGGAGAGAATTATGGTTGAATGTTATTATTGATGAACATGGTTAGTTTGGTGGTTGTTGATTAACTAATGATTTGGTGAATTATTGATTTGAGGTATAACTATTATGGAGGTTGTTGTGATAATGAGGTATTTTGTGTTAGAAGCCTAGGATTTGTGAACTATGATCCTTAGTTGAATTTTGGTTGTTGGATTCGAATATTGTATGAGTATAATTATTTATCTAAGGTAGATTTATTGTGGTGACTGTTATGATGATGAGGAAGGGTATGTTGAATTGAAAAGAATGCAGGTTTGGACCCGAAAAGGGTGGCAAAGTCCGAGTTTTAGAGGAGATACTGCCGAAATTTTATAAAAATTAGAGATTTTGTTTATATGATTATTTAAAAAGATTTAGATTCAAAGGTTATATGGTTTGATTTAGAGTTATTAAGAAAATGAGCATGCTTTAAGTTTAATTCATTTAGAAAAGAATGAATTATGTTTTGAATTCGAACTATTGATGGACGGAATGGGATGTGTGATAATGAAGGATAAGGATTGAATATGATTGATGTATGATGATGAATGAGATGTGATTGAGAATGATGTGGACGTTGATGAATTATAATTGAATTATTTATATGGCTTGAATAATTTAATGATCTGAGATATGAGGTTCCCTGGATTAAGTGTCGTGGCTTGCCACCACGTGTACCAGGTTGAAAACTCGATACTCTGTTGACCCTACGACGTAAGTGTGACCGGGCACTATATAAATTCCTGGGAATGTTACCCCCATTGAGTAATATTGATTATTTGAGATAAAGCTATGCATAGACTCTTGGGGATGCACGTCGGGGGACAGTCTAAGGACAATTCAGACTTGTCGGGTTGGCTGGATAACCGACAGATGAGCCTCTTCAGCCATAGGACAGGCATGCATCATATGCATAATACTTGAATTACTTGCTTGTGCTTTAATTGGGTGTGACTATATATATTTGCCATGTTAAATGTGTATTTGTTACCTACAGTAATTGTAACCTTCTTGTGCTTGTCTTTATCTGTCTATTTGTCTGTGAAAATGCATGATGGAGTTGGAAGTATGGAGGAATGGCAGTATGGGACTTAGATTTAAGGTTAAGTTAAGTTAGGTTTAAATATTCTTAGAAAACCACCTCTTATCGCTTTTGTTTAATACTTTAAGCTCTATAATCTGAGTGTCGGCGTTCTAGGATTGCCTCTGGCATTCCCAGGACCTTATATATTATGTGCGTGGCATCTTTACCATACTGAGAACCTCCGGTTCTCATTCCATACTATGTTGTTGTTTTTCAGATGCAGCTCAAGAGGCACCTCGTTAGGCGTCTGGACTCTTGAAACAGAGTGGTTACTGGATAGTTTTGTTGTACAGTGATGAATATATATGTACTTAGCTTTCTCTCCGCATAACTTGTTCTTTTTGATCCTCTTAGAGGTTTATGGAGAGGCAGGATTGTGTATATGTACTTTTAGGTTTTGGATATGTATGTATATATGTGTAAATATTCTCCGGCCAGTCTTGACTTCGCAGGCTGAGTTAGGAGCTTGTTATTTTGTATCTTTGGCACTCTATTCCTACTTCTGTTATCATATGTTTAATAGTTATGGTTTCCTTAGCACGCAAGTTAATACTCATTCCTTAAGCGTTGCGCTTTTATTTCCCGATTTTTTTGTTTCCTCTATTCTTCAAGGCTCCTAGCATATTATAATTCTTCTGCTATTATATGTACTTATTTTATTTTAGAGGTCATAATACCACACCACCTCTGTTTTACGACTTAAGCGTAAAGTTTAGTGTGGTAGGGTGTTACAGATGAAAATGTAAAACTTTTAGGATAAAATTAAAACAAAATAAAGCTTAGAAATAGTTTTAAAATTTTTGACAAATTTCAAGGACAAAAAATATACTTTTTCCTTAAAATTATAAATAAATTATCTTACCACCACCTCTGACTTAAGCGTAAAGTTTAGTGTGGTAGGGTGTTACAGATGAAAATGTAAAACTTTTAGGATAAAATTAAAACAAAATAAAGCTTAGAAATAGTTTTAAAATTTTTGACAAATTTCAAGGACAAAAAATAAAAAATATACTTT
>NC_029785.2:50761176-50762007 GCF_000816755.2 Arachis ipaensis | reverse complement strand
AATTATTATTCCTCTAACGTGGTCGTTAAATTAAAATCGCTCTATATATTTGGGTATTGGCATGCGTTGGTTTGAAATGTTTGTTTAGTTTAATTATGACAATCATCCAAGTTTGTTTAATTACTAGACGACGGCGTAAGATAGGTAACTAATCAAGATCCCTATTTAAACGCATTCTTTACAGGAATTAAACCTATGTAGATTATTAGTGGAATAAATACTATAGTAATAGTAATGATTGCAAAGTAGTATTTTGAGTTGCTAGTACAACGTAAAGGTACTCCAGTATATTCAAGTATTCAACTACTAGTGGGGATCTGTGTATCATGTATTTTAGTGTGTGCTTGGTGAATAATCATGGTAAATTTATTATGAAATTTATCATGCACAAAAGTGCTTGCTTTTAACTCTCTGGTTTTCCTTTTTATTTTCCATGAAAAAAATTCTATTTTTTCTTATCTATAACAATATATATAAAAAATATGAGAGTTTGATATTCAATTTTTTCTTTTTATTTTATTTGTATCATATGATTGCAAAGTAGTATTTTGAGTTGCTAGTACAACGTAAAGGTACTCCAGTATATTCAAGTATTCAACTACTAGTGGGGATCTGTGTATCATGTATTTTAGTGTGTGCTTGGTGAATAATCATGGTAAATTTATTATGAAATTTATCATGCACAAAAGTGCTTGCTTTTAACTCTCTGGTTTTCCTTTTTATTTTCCATGAAAAAAATTCTATTTTTTCTTATCTATAACAATATATATAAAAAATATGAGAGTTTGATATTCAATTTTTTCTTTTTATTTTATTTGTATCATTATAATC
>NC_029785.2:50741491-50757792 GCF_000816755.2 Arachis ipaensis | reverse complement strand
GTCTAACCGTGATTCAATCGAAAAAATTATTTTAAAATAAAATAATAAATAAATTATAAATAATAATCCTAAAATATAATTATAGTCTAATATAAATCTTAGAATATATTTAAATTTAAAATACTACATGAAATGTCATCAACCAAAGTTATATAATTTTATCAAAATACAAACTCAAAAGTTATGCATAGAATTTCAAATATCAAAGAAAAAATATCCACGATCACTTATCTTCATGTATGATTATAGTTTAAACTAACTTCACGTAAGCTAATTAAAAAGAAAACACACCGTCCAATAAGCACAAATACTTAGATTTGTATGGACTTACGTCTGGCTCTCAATTACAGGTACACAAGCAAGAACAAATATACAGAATAACTCTAAAACATCATATGCCTCCCATATATTTTGTTCTTGAATGATATGTTGCACCTTTTTAAATCAATGCAATCAAACAAACAACAAAGAAAATGCAGAGTGAGCCAAGATAGAAATAAAATTAACAAGCATTATGAAACACTGAACAATTACCCAAATTCTACCAATTGCCTCTTGGCCAACCTGCAAGAATTGGGAAATCTCCTTGCGCATTTGCTTCAGTTGCGTATCTCTCTTGTTTTACAGTAGCTTAATGCGCGACATCAACAGGTTAAGACACGTTTTACTACAGATTACCAAGATCAACAAGCCTCGTGTTTAGAGTTGCTACAGAATGAAGAGTATCCATATAATAAATTGCAAAATCATCCACTCAAATCCAACTACTAGCCCTAAATGTTTATTATAAGAGCAAGCATCTGAATTTGATAAACTGTAATGCACGATTTACAGATATACAAAGGAAAGAGGGGGCGAATCTCAATACTCAAATCAAGTAATAAAGCATGGATATATGTCAAAATTTGGTCTTTGAAGAACATAAGCAGTAAGTAAAAGGTGAGAGAAGTGGAAAAAATCACCCGTGAGGGACGAAAACACCTCTGTAAGAATAATGATGGTGACGATTAATAGAGCTAACAAATAGAGGCGACGAACAGATGTGAGGAGGCAACCAGTGAAGAGGCAAGGCGGCAAGGAAGAAAAGAGAAATGACATTAACAGAGGTACGGTTTAACAAGCCAGCGCGATAGCGATGGATGAGGCAGAGAGAACCACGGTGAACCATAATAGACGAGGAAAAGAGGAGCGCAAGAAATGGAGGAAGAGAAGAGTGCGAGTAATGTTGAAGAAACTAAAAGAGGAAATAGACGTGGTCTGAGAAGACGATGAAAGAGAGGAAATAGACATGATTTGAGGAGACAATGGAGGAGACACGACGATGAACAAGAAGCTGGTGATGGAGGAGAGTGGCGGTGATGGATGAGGTCAAAAGTGAGCATTGAGAAAAGAAGGACCTCTGGGTGAAAAAGGATAGCAGCGCTGCGTATAGATTTAGGATTACTAGGTTGGGGCATAAATTCGTTAACTTTGGCATTTATATTATTCAATTATATATTTATTTATTTATTTATTAAATGTGCATATTTGCGGATCAGATACGCGAATATAAACGCAATATCCACTATCTGATCCTATCAGAATGCAGATTGTATCCGATCCTATGACTCTGCAGATCGGATAATATTTGCAAAATATGCGTAAAATCCGGTCAAACCGTAGATAATTAAGTAATTAATTAAATATGAAAAAAGAGTGAGAAAATGTAACAATCGAAATTCGGAAATTCTGAAATGATATTTGGACTCAGTAGATTTTTCTGAGTCGGAAAACATAGTTTTCAGCGAAAAATGCGAGGTGGCATTTTAGCCGACAGTACCGGCTTGAGTCCGTTCGGTACTACGTCTAAGAAAATTAATTATGATTTAATGGGATAAAAAGTTAAAATTTAATTTGGGGAAAGTAAAAATATGTTAAAGTGAATTAAAATACTAATTTTAAAGGTTTTGTCCCAAAGTTAGGCCAACGGGCTAAACCGAGTGAACCGGGCCAAAGTGTCTCAAGCCCACAATATAAATACCCTACATCACACCCAATTCAGCTCATTCTCATCAAAGAGAGAGAGAGAGAGAGCTCGGTTAGAAGTGAAGGGAGGGGAAGAAACCCTTTAGCACTATTCACATCCAACTTCGAACCACCATAACTTCCCCTCTAGTACTCTGATTGATGAGCCGTTTACGGCCACGCGTCACTCTCTTCCTCCTCTTCAACTCTATCTAGGTATTGTATTGAGTATTTCTAAGCATTCTTCTCAGTTTCATTTTTCACCTTTCATTTTGAATTTGGTTTGAATTTTGAGGAAATATTGTGGTTTTGGTTATTTATGGGTGCTCTAGTATGAGCCATTGATGAGTTTCATCAACAAATTCTATGGGTTAAGGCAAGAAATCCTCCAACTCTTGTAATTTATCAATTTTATGAATCCTAAATTTATGTATATGTGAAATTGGTTATGTTAATGTTGTTGGGTGAATTTAGAGCACTTGGAACAAGGAATTGGTGGCTAAAAGCTCAATGGTGTTGATTGAGAGCCTTGGAAGCTTGAGTTATGATGTGTTGGGTGTGACTACCGTTATTAAGGTACGATTTAAGTTTCATTTAAGTATCGTGTGGTGTAATGTGAATTCCTAGGTTAGATGTCCCTAGGAATAAGCTTGAATAGTATATTTGAATGTGGTGATGTGTGTAGTGAATGTATGGATGAGATTGATATTAGTATGGAATGAATTGATATGGTATTTATAGAGTTGATGTTGGTATAGATGATATTGAGATTGGATAATGATTGTGCATTTATGAGTAATATGTATATATATATATTGAATTGAGAAATGTTGGGCCGGAGGCCGTGAATTGGCCCGAAGGCCGTGAATCTGGACCGGAGTCCAGGGAAAGGTAAATGATGTTTGTATTGTGTGATGATGTATGATATGGAATGGAATGGAATTAAATGAATTGTGATGATGATTGGGGTATTGTGCAAGTATGAGAATGAATTAGTTCAATGGGTATGAGTTGATATATGAGCAAATGTTGTTGTATTAATTATTGATGAGTATTGACTTGAAGTGTATTAAATTAAGAACTTGAATGAGTTGAGGAATTGAGAATTTAATAGTTTAAATGGTTGGATGATTGATTAATGTTTGATGAGTATTTGGTATTGATTTTGAGTGTTTTGGAATTGATTTGGTTGATAGTGGTTTGGTTTGAAAATGAAAATTTGGAAAATAGAGGTTTTGGAACCTTTTGGGTAAAACTTGATTTTTAATGGACTTCGACGATCCATGACTTGATCCTCAGATTTTGGATTTGAATGAAATCTATTTCAAATTAAAGATAATTTCAAGTGGTTTAAAATGGTATAAAGTTTGTGGAAATCCGAATTTTCTAGAGGAAGTTATGGACGTTGGAAATTAGGTGTAGAAAACTAAATTTTTCATAAGTGCAAAAAACCAGAATTTCTAGTGTGTGCATACGCACATTGCTGTGTATACGCACAGACCAGAAAACGTGATTTGGGGTGTGCTTATGCTGAAAAGGGTGCGTACGCACAGGGTGGGATGGTCGTTCTGTTGGGTGCGTATGCACAGCACCTATGCTTACGCACACTACCCTATTTTGCACAAAAACTTCCTTTTTCACTGTTTGACCTTCTCGGCACGCATGTAAACCTTTGAAACTATTGTTTTGATGGGAACTCACTATTTTTGATTTATCAATAATTTCTCTGATTTTCCAAAACCTCTAAAAATTTTGTTTAAGGTGTATTAGTGAGGTTTTGGGGTACAAAGTAAAGATTAGTGATTGGAAGAGGATAGAATTGGTGTCAGAGGAGTTGAAGAAGAGGCTACTTGATTTAATGTGGATGATGGAGTAATGATGATTTGTAATTAAATGACATATATGTGACCGGAGAGTAGGCAGTGGCATTGTCCACTTGCTCCGGGTATGTGATGAGCCCAAATTTTAGGGTTTACTTTGTGTAGAATTTAGAGGATTATATCAACATTCTATCACACTTATCCATGTAAAATGCATGATTTTGTGTTTCCTTTCCAATTTTGCTTGATGGTTGAAAACATGCTTTTTAGACATTGATTATGCTATATTTTTATCTCCCTCTATTACCATTCGATGCCGTGATCTGTTTGTTGAGTGATTTCAGAGTTTATAGGGGTAAGAATGGTCTAGAAGAGAGGAAGGAAGCATGCATAAATGGAAGGAGCATGAAAAATAGAGCTTTGGAGCATTGGCATCGACACGCACGCGTGGCCGACGCGCACGCGTGGGAGCTGAAATATGGGATAGGCACGTAAACGTGGACGCATACGCGTGGCTGAGCAGAACTCTCATCGACGCGTACGCACGCCTAACGCGTACGCGTGGATCGCAAAACCCAGACGACGCGTACGCGTGATGCTCGGCACGTGACCTCTTTAGTGAAATCATGACTGGTGAATTCTGAAGAGCTCCGGGCCCAATTTTGAGCTGAATTTTGGAGGGAAAAGATCTTAAGGACCAAGGGATTGGAGGGGACTCACACTTTAGACATTACACACATTTTAGATATTTTGAGTAGTTAGTTTTGGAGGTTTCTAGAGAGAGAAACTCCAACTTCTCTCTAGGTTTGGCTTTCTTAATTCCAATTTCACTTGGATCATTTGGTTAGATCTGAATTCAATTTCAATTCTACATTGTTCTAGTTTGTAGATTGACGAAGAGGTTTCTTGTGTGGTTCGGAATCGATCAAAAACAAGATTCAATTCGTTGGTAGCATAGTCCAAACCAACAATGAATCCTCAAGATCAAATATTAAATTCAAAACATATAAACCGAGAGTAATTAAACCTCGGGTCGTTCTCCCTAGGAATGAAAATGAAATGTTACTCTTTTGGTTGTTACGAGGGCAAAAAGGGTTTTTCCAATCAAAGAACGAAAGATTAAAAGAACTGAGCAATGAAAGAACCAAGAGATAAGCAAAATTATAAATAATGCAAGCAACAAGGAAATGAGATTAGAACTAGCGAAACTGCGAGAAATGCAATAAAGGGAGCCTTGACTTGGGAGTGAGAATCTAGGAATTCTATCATTGCCATAACCACAACTATGGTAATTACCACGAGTCAATCTCGCCTAGTTAACCCCAACCATCGAGGAGTAAGTCAAGCAAGTATAATTGACCTTAATCCATAAGTCCTAACCAACTCACCAAATTGGTTGATAAAAGGCTAGCGTCAATGGAAACAAGAATCAACTAACTATCCAAGAATTACCACTAAATGTCAGACATTATGACTCTAGTATCCTAGGAACTCAAACCACAAGCCAAGATGGAAAAATCTATTCAAAACTTAAAGTTGGCATTTTTACAAACACCTTGTGTGCATGAAAGTAAAGTTTGAGAAATTGTAAAGGAAAATGTAAAACTATAACCAACTATGAACAAAACCAAACATAAACGAGCAATCAAACATAAAGGAGGCAAGAAACATAAAATTCATTGATCAAAACTTCAAGAAACACAAAATTGCAAGTATGGACAAGTAACTTGAACCAAAAGGAAATGAAAGTAAAGACAATGGAATTAAAGAGGAAATTGAGAGTACTTACAATTAAAGATGATCAAAACCCAAAATTAAGCTTCTATAAAATGCTACAAGAAAACTACATAAACCCTAAGAGAGTTCTCTACTCTACACTACTCCTACTCCTAATACTATGAAAAACTATGTAAAAATAAAGTCTAAGTCCTCATGCCATCATATGTGTTGATTCTCCCCTCATATAGCACTCCAAGACAGCATTCCAACCTTCCAAAATGGGCCAAGAGGCCTCCAAATTTGTGCAGCACATGATTCATTAATGCAATCACGTGCAGGGACCTGTGCGGATGCACAGGTCTGTGCATCTGCACACGCGGATGAAAATCGTCCTGTGCGTACGCACAGGTACTCCCATCAACTACCTATGTTCACTCTTCAGGGTGTTTTCGCGCCCCTTCTTATGAGGAAGAGTGTTTTTTTTTTTAAAGTAGAATTGCATATAGTTAAGTAGTTCATACATGTCCCATCTCCATAATTTTCAATGAATATCCAAATTAAACATTCTCCCTTACTACCAAAGTTCCCCAAAGATTCCCCCACACTTAAATGAAATACACTTCTTCAACTTAAGCTAATCAAGGATACAATCCAAGGTAATTCATGATTTTTTCTCTTAAGATTGTGATGTGCTAAAATCAAGAACAATGGGGTAGATAAAGCTCAAAGGGGTTAACAATGGTAATTGCAAAAGGTAGGCTATATGGGAAAAGTAAGCTTTTAAACAAAGATGGCATCAATCATGCTCAATGCAATTCAAAACATCAATCATTGGAAATAACAAATCAAGCAAAACCAAGATTACAATCATAGAAGAGATATAACACGAAATGAACAAAATTAGTGGTTAAGATGTGCAACCACTCAATATAGCTAAAAAAACTCACAAGGTATTTGTTCTTTACTCTTCTATGTTCCATAAGAAATCATTCAAGCAAGTTTGAAAATAATTTTCAAATCAATTCAATAGAATGCCCTTGAAGCAAAATTCTTGAAGAATTTGTTCTTTTTTCACCAAAATTTATTTCCTATACGTATGTATGATGAGATGGATGGAAAATTTTTTCAAAATTTCCTAGTTCTTCTCCCGATTTTCAACAAGCAAAAAGTAACATGAACAATTAGGATCAAAATGAGCTAGGCATAAGCTATTCACATTATCCAATCACAATCCATATCTATACTATATACCAAGCAATGTAAAGATGCGATATGTATGTATATACCAAAATAAAAGTGCAATACTAGATATAACTAGAGGCAACTAATACGTATATACCAAAGTAAAAAGTGCATAAGTCAAAGTACTAAAAGTATCCACAACAAGCATAACAAAGACTGAAAATAAACTAAAAGGACAAGTGTTTGGAAGAGAATATTTACACCCAAAAGTAGAAGAACCTCCCCCACACTTAGATGATGCACGGTCCTCCGTGCCAAAATAATTGATTTGGGAGGGTCAACTATGAGAATGTGGTGGATGATGATGACGCTGATAAACAATGACGGCTCTGGATGTCATTGGGCCGGCCTCAGCTCTCGGCTGCTCAACTGTTGGGTCAGCTGTCTCAACTGCCATCTCCACTATCGGCTCAGGTCCAACTGCCTGCTCCTCGACTCTAGGCTCCTCAGCTGTGGGCTCCTCAACCATATGCTCTGTAGGCTCATCAACTCTAGGCTCCTCAGCCCTCTGAACTATTACCTCCTCAACCGTAGGCTCCACAGGTCTCTGCTCAGGGTGCTCGACTGCTTGGCCAGCTTCAGCTGCTGGCTCCTCAGATGCAGGCTCCTCGGTCTCGGGCTCAGGTGTATCTGGAGGAGGTGGCCTAGGGTCTCTACCCTCAAATTTCGCCACTATCCACTGGAAGCGGCGAGCGTTATGGCGCTCAAAGCGGTGGACGGCCTGGAGGATCTCCCGACATAACTCAACTGGTGTCTGAGGACGGAGTGTGGGTGCAGGAGCTGAAGCAGGTGCTGAAGGTGCTGATGGCTCTGCAGAGGATGTTGTTGGCTCAGTGGTCTTTCTTTTCTTCTGCGGCGGTCCGTCGTAGTCACCGTATGGTAGGAATGGCTGCTTGCTGACGTAGATAGACATCCGGTCTGTTGGCCGTCTCTCCACTCCAGACATAGTAGCCAATCTGGTGATCAACGATGGGAAGGTAATGTTGTATTTCTGCTGTTGGTTCACCTTTCGCATCGAATCTCTAGTTAGGGGAAGAACAGAGATCTTCTTCCCCTCCAGAATAGCCCAAAGCAAAACCGCCACACAGACTCTGATATGCGTGACATGCGTGCTCAGTAGAATATAGTCGGCAATGATCTGCTGCCAGGCCCACAGTAACACTGCCACAGGGACTCTAATATGCGTGGCATGCATGCTCAGAAGAATATAGTCAGTTATGATCTGCTGCCAGATCCTTGCCTCTGGGTTAAGATCAGTGCACGCAATGCTCAACGGAACCGCATTGTCCCCTTTGCTGTACTCCCATCTAGCCTCAGGCTGGCCAATCTTCGCCAGAACCACATCCAAAGAAATCTTGCCCGTCGACACATCCTTCATTATTTTAGTGTAAGCGTCGCAAGCCGGAGGAATATGCGGAATATCCAAGAGGGCCTCTAAAGCAGTGTCAGAGGTGTCCAAGGTGACACCTTTCAGAAAAACGGTTGGGGCATCCCTCTTTAGAAAATTTGCATAAAATTCTTTGACCTGGTGTTCATTTACTTCCACCGGATCGAATTTTATGAATTTCCAATGATAAAAGTTTAGTCTGTTAAGGATCTGATCCGCATATTTCTCAGGCAGGTTGAGCTTTCTCTCATAATGAAAGGCCGGTTTTCTAGTTTCTTAAATTGTTCTTGGGCTTCGAAATTGATGAATGTGTCGGGTAGGGTACTGGGAGGCGCAGGAAGAGAGCGAGCCAAGGGATTGGCTTTCTCTTTCCCCTTGCAAGTCATCCTGAAAAAGACAAAAACAGAATACAACTCAGGAGAAGCAGATAGAATTCACAGAACAAAGAGGACATAATCAAACAATTCAAGTAATAGCTACTAAAGTAAACAGACATTCAATCCAGGGAAAAGATGTACAAAATAGTGAGATGTTTTAAAAGAAATGTGGTTTCCCAAGATTAAGCAACCTAAGTAACCAATGAATGGGTGAGCAAACAATGAAAGTATAGATATGTCTTAGGTGCATTATGTATGTGAATTAAATTAAGGAAATTGATTGTTGCCATTGTGCCTTGAAGATTGAAAGAGTTTGCAAAAATTGGCACAAAAGAGAAAAAATCAAAGTCACAGTAAAAGCATGTGCTCATTCATGTTGATAAGTAAGAAATATTTACATATACATAATCCCTTGGTCAAAGCAATATCCTAATTAGAAACAGATTGCATTGCTGAAAAACATGAAGGAACAAGTGGCTATGTATATGGTCATTGATGTTAAAGGCACATGAATAAGCATTTGATCAATTCACGTAGAAAGCAATGTATGTACTGCTCCTAATGACACCAAACAGATTTCAAAATTGGAAGTTTAAAGCTAGTTTGGTGTGTGAGCAAAAAGGAATGGCAATCAGCACATAATGCCATAAATCAGTAGGCTATGCCCTTAAAAGTACCTGATAGAATGGTTAACGCTGTAAATTTCAATCCAATTTGGTTTCAAGAACAAAACAGCAAAGAAGTGCATAGTTGGCAAACTAATTAGTAAAGGATGATATGCACCACCAAATTGGTATCAAACAAGATAATCTCACAGCAAAATGGAGTTCAGTTTGATACTTCAGCATGAACACAGAGGGCATTAATCATCTCAGGCAGCATCCAAAATAATAGAAATTTGCACAATTAAAAAGCAACAATGCAGAATCGAAACAAAATTCAAAATCTGTGTTGATCAGACATAGAAGATGAGTCAAAAATTTTCTTATTCAGCATTTCAACAAGCATAGCATGTGCAAAAGTTAGTAGGCAGGTAAAATGAGGCAGGGACAACATTCATATTCAGGTAAGAACAACACTCAGTCTCAGCAAAGCAGCAATATTCAGTCTAGAATTTAGTCTAAAATACACAGCCAGCATCACATATTCAATCCGAAATCAGAAGTTATCTAACCTATAACCACCTAGCAACTACAACAGAATTAAAATCAGAATTAAAAACATGTAAAATAAAATAGTGAAAACAGAATAGGAGAAGGAAAAACAGGGGGTGAAACCTGTAATATAGAGGGGAGAAGAAGCAGAAGAGATGGACGGCGGGGGGTGCGGTCACAGCGGCACAAAAGCTCGCTGCTGCTAGTCGCTATTCGCCAGAACTGGAGGGCACAGCTAGGGTTCTGACGTAGGGACACGGCAGCGCACAAGTAGCAGAAAGGCAGAGGAAATGTATGAGAAGAAAGGGAAGAAAGAGAGAGATAGAGAGAGAAAGGAGGTAGGGGCGACAGCGGCGCGGTGGAGCAGTCGCTAGCGGTGGTTGCGTGAATGGACGGAGGGGTTAGAGGTTGGTGTTCAGAGAAGGAGAGAAGAAGAAAAAAAGGGGTGTGGGTTTGGAACTGAAGCGTGACACTCCCCCATTTCGAATTAATGCTCGAAAAGGGACCTGTGTGGACGCACACAGGAAAGTAAAAGGAGGTATGCGAGCGCACATAGGTCGTGTAGACGCTACGGGCAGAAGGTGTAACGCGACCTGTGCGGATACACACGGGGTGTGCGGACGCACAAAAGAAGAAAAGGAGTTGGCGTTCGATCGCACAAGGGGTGCAGTCGCCACGACCAGAGGGGTCGCTACAGGCTGTGCGGACGCGTGCGCGGTGTGCGCTTGCACGAGTGGTTTTTTTCTTTTCTCTCTCTTTTTTTTTAAGGATCAGAGTAAGTGTGCGGACGCACGAAAGGTGTGTGGTTGCACAGAGGGAAAGAAAGGGTTGTGTTCAGACACACAAAGAGTGCGTTCGCTGCGAGCAGAGGGAGTGTTTAGGGCTGTGCAAGCGCACATCTATGTGCGGACGCACAGGGACGAGAAAACAGGGGATCTGTGTGGACGCACAGGTCTCTGTTCCTACAACAAAATTTTTTACTCTAAGGCACCAAACTTGGCATCCAAAACAGGTTTTCAAGTCCCAAAACATCACAAATCTCCCAAAAACACATTATTCCACTTAAATTACTTAGCAAACATCAAAATAAATCTAACTAACCAAGGAATATAGCCAATTATTCATGAAACAAAAGGTAAAAGAGAGAGAGTTAGAAGGATATTACCATGGTGGGGTGTCTTCCACCTAACACTTTGGTTTATAGTCCTAAGTTGGACTTGGTGAGGAGATCCTTGTCAGGGCGGCTTATGCTTCCACTCCTCCTTGAATCTCCAACCAAGTTTGCTATTGATTTGACCTCCGGGGTCCCAATTAGATTGCATCAAACTCATGAGAGAATTCAGGCTAGCAACTAGGATCTAACTTTGTTGACTCTTGAAATTAATGCCTGGATCTCATACTTGAGTTCCTCTATCACCATTGACATGTTCTTGCATTCCCCGAAATCCACTAGATTGACTCTTGCACCAAAGTTGAGCTCCAAATGTTGGATTGGCTCCTTTAATGAGCTTTCCATTTCTTGGCCAATCAACGTTCTTCTTTTCACCATCCACTACTCCATGAAAGGTTCGAAGTTGTCCATCCGTCTCCAAAACGGCATATTGATGTGGGCTAGAAAACTTTTTGGAGAAGTCTTCACCCACTCAAATTGCTCTAAAACACATGCTTTCACCTCTTGGCAACTAGAATCTTCCTCAACCTCTTTTGAATCTCTTTCATCATCACTCAAGTAAAAAATTAGAGGTTGTGTGAAGTCTACATCAACATCTCCTTCCAAATCAACCAAAGGAGGCTCATGAAGGTCATTGAAGGAATTACCCAAGTCGGACAAAAAATCTTGAACGATGGAATCCTCTTGATCAATTCTTACTAACTCTTCATTTATCTCCTTTTGTACTTCATGTTGTGACTTGACATATTCTTCTCAATTTTGCGATTCTTATTTCACTCCACACTTTTCACTTGGTTCCACACATTCATCCACCAATTTCTCTTGCTTGTGGCATGAATGTAACGAAGGTAGATGATCCAAAGCTTTCACTAAGGTAGACATGACTTGCTCTTGCTTCTTCCGGAACTCTTGTTGTTCTTGAATGAGCATGAAAAGTACTTCTTATGTGGCTTGATCCATGCAGGAAGATGAAGATTGAGGTGATGCAGGTTGACAACCAAACTCATAAGGGTAGGGGTTTTGGTTTTGTATGTAGTGAGGGGATGGAGTGTAAGGTTGGTGACTATAAAGGTAAGTGTTTGGTCTCCATTGGGGTGCATTGTGGTAATGGTGTAAAAAAGTCATGAAGAAAATATAAACAAGAACCTACTAACAAAAGCAAACAAACAACCAAAAAGTGCTATTTACATTATTAATATATTCACATCAACCAAAAGAAATAACACCATTTGCATCTCCGGCAACGGCGCCAAATTTGACGAAGAGGTTCTTTATGTGGTTCAGAATCGATCAAAAACAAGATTCAATTCATTGGTAGCATAGTCCAAACCAACAATGAATCCTCAAGATCAAATATTAAATTCAAAACATATAAACCGAGAGTAATTAAACCTCGGGTCGTTCTCCCTAGGAATGCAAATGAAATGTTACTCTTTTGGTTGTTACGAGGGCAAAAAGGATTTTTGCAATCAAAGAACAAAAGATTAAAAGAACTGAGCAATGAAAGAACCAAGAGATGAGCAAAATTGTAAATAATGCAAGCAACAAGGAAATGAGATCAGAACTAGCGAAACTGCGAGAAATGCAATAAAGGGAGCCTTGACTTGGGAGTGAGAATCTAGGAATTCTATCATTGCCATAACTACAACTATGGTAATTATCACGAGTCAATCTCGCCTAGTTAACCCCAACCATTGAGGAGTACGTCAAGCAAGCATAATTGACCTTAATCCATAAGTCCTAACCAACTCACCAAACGAGTTGATAAAAGGCTAGCGTCAATGGAAACAAGAATCAACTAACTACCCAAGAATTACCACTAAATATCGGACATTATGACTCTAGTATCCTAGGAACTCAAACCACAAGCCAAGATGGAAAAATCTATTCAAAACTTAAAGTTAGCATTTTCACAAACACCTTGTGTGCATGAAAGTAAAGTATGAGAAATTGTAAAGGAAAATGTAAAACTATAACCAACTATCAACAAAACCAAACATAAATGAGCAATCAAACATAAAGGAGGCAAGAAACATAAAATTCATTGATCAAAACTTCAAAAAAAAAAAAAACACAAAATTGCAAGTATGGACAAGTAACTTGAAGCAAAAGGAAATGAAAGTAAAGACAATGTAATTAAAGAGGAAATTGAGAGTACTTACAATTAAAGATGATCAAAACCCAAAATTAAGCTTATATAAAATGCTACAAGACAACTACATAAATCCTAGGAGAGTTCTCTACTCTATACTACTCCTACTCCTAATACTATGAAAAACTATGTAAATATTAAGTCTAAGTCCTCATGCCTTCATATGTGTTGATTCTCCCCTCATATAGCACTCCAAGACAGCATTCCAACCTTCCAAAATGGGCCAAGAGGCCTCCAAATTCACGCAGCACATGATTCATTAATGCAATCACGTGCAGGGACCTGTGCGGACGCACAGACGTGTGCGTCCGCACACGCGGCTAAAAATCGTCATGTGCATACGCACAGGTACTCGTGCATACGCACACTTCGCTCTGTGTGCTTTTCCTTATTTTCTTCATGTTTTCTCCCTTGCGCATGCTTTCTTCCACTTTTGGCCATCCATTCTTGCCTCAAAGGCCTGAAATCACTCACAAACCATATCACGGCATCGAATGACATAAAGGTGGGATTAAAAATCACTAATCTAAGCATTAAACGCATGTTTTCACATTTAGAACCAAATTAAGGATCAAACACAAAAGTATGCTACTTAGGTGCTTAAGTGTGAGTTTATATGCTAGAATCCATTCAAATCCAGCCAAAATACATCGAAAAATATGGACTCATCATAGATCTCACTCTTCTACTCTATATTTAGTGTTTTTGTTACTCTAGCATTGTAAATCTTGGATTTGGATCTTGTTACTTTGATTTCTATTGATGCATTGAGGAATTTCATGTTCATTGTTGTTAATTGCTTCATTGTTGTTAAATACTTGTATTAGATAGCTTCAATTCAAATTTTATTCTCAATTTCACAATGTCTTTTATTATTACTCACTAATTATTTGAGAAAATGTCAACTATAGCTATGGAGTAGAATTTCACTCTTGGCTTAGGGGTTGGATAATTAGAGACACTTGAATTGTCAAAGCCTTTTGTTAATTGACAATTGGAAATTGCTAATTGATTTGAATGACACTAACTCTAGTCTTTCCTTAGGATTTGACTAGGACTTGTGGACTCAAATTGATTATCTCCACTTGACTTTCCTTCATAGTTAGAGGTTAACTAAGCAGAGCAATAACCAATTCTTACCCTTTGTGTCACAGTTTACTATTCATACCAAATTTTCACTCACATTTCATAATCCTCAATCTCAAATATCAAATACATGACACTATAATCATTTATCCACCAACATCCTCATCAATCATCATTCTATCACTACCAATCATAATAATTAACTTTATTCATTCACAATATCAATATTCAACACTATTTATTAACATCAACAACATTATTCATCCAGATCATCAAAGTCACCAATGCATCATGCATCATCATGCAACAAATTCAACAAGCCATTTCAATCCAACCTATCCTATGTGTCACTAGCCTATGTGTCCAGAAATATTATATATTACATAGAAAAACTGAAATCATACCTTGGCCGATTCCCAATATGCACAAAATCACCAAGATTTGATTCCAACAAGCCTCAACTCACCAAAAGCCACCAATCAACTTCAACAAGCATCAACAATCAATATTCTAAGCTAGATATGCATAATTTACCATAGATCAATACCTAGAGTTCCTAAATACACGAATTCACAAGGGATAAGAGCAAATTTACCTTATCCACAGTTGATTAGGACAAAATCCACTAAGTATCCGGTGTTAACTTGTACCTAAATAATCAAAATCACAAGAACCACTCATCCACTATAGCCAAATTTGAATCTGTTATAGAAGGAAGAAATGGGCAAGAAATTAAAGGTTCCTTACCACTTTGTTTAGATGAAATTAAAGAGCTCAACGAGAGCTTCGTGTGGCAACTGACGACACACGAATTGGAGCTTCGGAGAGTGAGATATGGCTCCAAGAAGAAGATGATGAATAGTAAATAAAACCCTCACCTCTCCTCTCTTCTATTTCATGTTGCTGCTACTGTTTGGTGTTCAAAGTGGCTAAAATGGCCACTTAAGGGACTTATATAATGTTGGGCTTGAGCCCAACTTGGACCCGGTCCAACCCATTAGTGTTTTTGGTCTGTTTGACCCAACTTTGGGCCAAACCTTTTAAATTAGTATCTGGTTTTCAACTTTAATTATTTTTCTAAGTTTTTCTACAGTTTTTATTATTCTCATGTAGTACCGAAAAGACTTAAGTTGGCACTGCCGGTTAATTTACCGGTATGTGTTTTTATACAATTTTTCGAAGAAAATTACATTTTTCGAGTAAAAAAAATCTACTGAGTCCAAATATCATATTTATATTTTCTAATTAACATTCTAAAATTTTGAACCTATTCTGGGTAATTAAATTATTATTATTTTATGTTAATTAATCGGTTAATTAATTTGCGGTTCTTACATCCCGCTTACTCCAGGTCAGTGATTGTGACATCTGGGTAGTAACAACAGTAGTGGATTATTCCACTTGCTCCAGGTTGAGCTTTCAAACACCCACCTAGGTAGTAGCGGTTGTAGTGGTTCTTCTACTCACTTTGGGTTAAGCAGGTAGTACCAAGGGGGTTGTAGCTCAAACTTACTTGCTCCGCAATGGGTGTTTTTGTCCATGGTTAGTTACCAGGACGTGTCGGGTTGGCTATATAATCAACAGATGATATCATCAGCCATAGGGTAGGTGGTATGCGAAATTGTTACTTAGGTTGTGAATAGTTGTTCGAAATTGATTCCCTGGCAATGGCACCAAAAACGGATGCACAGAACCATGGTCTAAACATATCTTCACAACTTCGCATAACTGACCAGCAAGTGCACTGGGTCGTCCAAGTAATACCTTACGTGAGTAAGGGTCGAATCCCACGGAGATTGTTGGTATGAAGCTTTGCAACTTGTTTCTGGCGTTGGACGCCAGAATTGGGCAGAGAGCTGGCGTTGAACGCCAGTTTGCGTCATCTAAAATTGGGCAAAGTATGGACTATTATATATTTCTGAAAAGCCCTGGATGTCTACTTTCTAATGCAATTGGAAGCGCGCCATTTTGAGTTCTGTAGCTTCATAAAATCCATTTTGAGTGAAGAGAGGTCAGAATCCAACAGCATCAGCAGTCCTTCTTCAACCTCTGAATCTGATTTTTGCTCAAGTCCCTCAATTTCAGCCAGAAAATACCTGAAATCAGAAAAAAATACACAAACTCATAGTAAAGTCCAGAAATGTGAATTTAACATAAAAACTAATGAAAACGTCCCTAAAAGTAACTAG
>NC_029785.2:50740205-50741362 GCF_000816755.2 Arachis ipaensis | reverse complement strand
TCCTTGCCTTTTGGTTTTAAGGGTTATTGGCTTTTTGCTCTTGCCTCTTGGTTTTAAGAGCTTTGGCTTTTTCTGCTTGCTTTTTCTTTCTATTTTTTTTCGTCTTTTTTTTTCTGCAAGCTTTGTTCTTTGCTGCTTTTTCATGCTTCAAGAATCATTTTTATGATTTTTCAGATTATCAAATAACATGTCTCCTAGTCATCATTCTTTCAAGTGCCAACATATTTAACATTCTTAAACAACAAATGGTTATGGAAAAAACAAAAAAGCTATGCTTTTACCACACCAAACTTAGAATGTTGCTCGCCCTCGAGCAAAAGAAGAAAGAATAGAAGAAGAAGAAGAGGATATGGAGGAGATGGATGGGGGTGTGTATTCGGCCATATGGGTGGGATTGGGTGAGAGAGAGATGTTGAATTTTGAAGGTAGTGGTGTTTGGATGTGAGTGGTAAAGGGTTAATAAGGAAGAGTGTTTATTGGGACTTAATTCATGTAGAACGGAAGTGTTTGTCAGGCACGCGTTCATAGGGGAGATGGTGATGAGCGTCACACATAATCATCACCTTCATCATGTTCTTGAGTGCGAATGGATATATTAGAAGCGAAATAAGAAGAATTGAATAGAAAACAGTAGTACTTTGCATTAATCCTTGAGGAACAGCAGAGCTCCACACCTTAATCTATGGAGTGTAGAAACTCTACCGTTGAAAATACATAAGTGAAAGGTCCAGGCATGGCCGAGATGGCCAACCCCCTAAACGTGATCAATAGTCTCCTAAGATGAACAATGGATTAAAACTGAGACCAAAGATTGTCAAAAAGACTAGTAAAAGGTCCTATTTATAATAAACTAGCTACTAGGGTTTACATGAGTAAGTAATTGATGCATAAATCCACTTCCGGGGCCCACTTGGTGTGTGTTTGGGCTGAGCCTGAGTGTTGCACGTGCAGAGGCCATTTGTGGAGTTGAACTCCAGTTTCTGTGCCAGTTTGGGCGTTCAACTCTGGTTTTGGATCCTTTTCTGGCGCTGGACGCCAGATTTGGGCAGAAGGCTGGCGTTGAACGCCAGTTTACGTTGTCAATTCTTGGCCAAAGTATGGACTATTATACATTTCTGGAAAGCCCTGGATGTCTACTTTCCAACGCAATTGGAAGC
>NC_029785.2:50738584-50740120 GCF_000816755.2 Arachis ipaensis | reverse complement strand
TTGCTCGCCCTCGAGCAAGAGAAGAAAGAAAAGATGAAGAAGAAGAAAAGATAGAGAAGAGGGGGGAGGTGTGTTTCGGCCAAGAAGAGAAGAGAGGGTTGTGTTGTGTGAAAATGAGGAAGGATGGAAGGCTTTATATAGGGAAGGGAGGGTATGAGGTAGGTTTTATATAGGGTTGTGTTGGGTGGGAAATTGATTTTGAATTTTGAAGGTAGGTGGAGTTTATGAGGTAGGTTTATGGGGAAGAGTGGATGGATGTGAGTGGTGAAGAGGTGATGGGGAAGAGAGATTGAGGTGATTGGTGAAGGGTTTTGGGGAAGAGTGTTTATGGGATTGTGTGAAAGAGGGGTGAGAAGAAGTGAGTGGAGGTAGGTGGGGATCCTGTGGGGTCCACAGATCCTGAGGTGATCCTGTGGGGTCCACAGATCCTGAGGTGTTCAAGGATTTACAACCTTGCACCAAATTAGGCATGTAAAATGCCCTTGCACACAACTCTGGGCATTCAGCGCCAGATTGGTGCTTGTTCTAGGCGTTGAACGCCATTTGTAACCTATTTCTGGCATTGAACGCCAGAACCATGCTTGTTCTGGGCGTTCAGCGCCAGCTCTCCTCCAGGGTGCATTTCTGGCGTTCAAACGCCCAGATGCTGCGCATTTCTGGCGTTCAGCGCCAGAACCATGCTCTGTTCTGGCGTTGAACGCCCAAAACATGCTTCTTACTGGCGTTTAAGCGCCAGTAAGGTCTTCCTCCAGGGTGTGATTTTTCTTCTGCTGTTTTTGATTCCGTTTTCAATTTTTATATTTATTTTGTGACTCCACATGATCATGAACCTAATAAAACATGAAAAACAAAAATAAAATTAGATAATTAAACATTGGGTTGCCTCCCAACAAGCGCTTCCTTAATGTCAATAGCTTGACAGTAGGCTCTCATAGAGCCTCACAGATGTGCAGAGCTTTGTTGAGACCTCCCAACACCAAACTTAGAGTTTGGATATGGGGGTTTGACACCAAACTTAGAAGTTGGTTGTGGCCTCCCAACACCAAACTTAGAGTTTGACTATGGGGGCTTTGGTTGACTCTGCTTTGAGAGAAGCTTTTTCTGCTTCCTCTCCAGGGATGCAGAGAGAGATCCTTGAGTTGTAAACACAAGGTTATCCTCATTTATTTGAAGAATCAATTCTCCCCTTCCATGAGAGATTTGGATGATTTCTCCATGATGGATTGTAGGTGTTTCCATATGGTTCACCCATGTAATTTACCTCTGTTATTGCAGGGTTCTCAGGATCATAAGCTTCTTCTTCATAAGAAGCCTCTTGAGTACTGTTGGACGCAGCTTGCATTCCATTCAGACTCTGAGAAATCATATTGACTTGCTGAGTCAATATTTTATTCTGAGCCAGTATGGCATTCAGAGTATCAATTTCAAGAACTCCCTTCTTCATAGGTGTCCCATTACTCACAGGATTCCTCTCAAAAGTGTACATGAACTGGTTATTAGCAACCATGTCAATGAGTTCTTGAGCTTCTGCAGGCG
>NC_029785.2:50736753-50738541 GCF_000816755.2 Arachis ipaensis | reverse complement strand
CACCAAACTTAGAATTCTTTAGTGCTTAGACATAAAGAATTCAGGAATGCATATGAAAAACAAGAAAAGACACAAAACATGCAAATGCAAAGATCAAACAAGAAGACTTACCAAGAACAACTTGAAGATCATGAAGAACACTATGAATGCATGAAAATTTTCGAAAAATGCAAGATGAATATGCAATTGACACCAAACTTATAATATGACTCAAGACTCAAACAAGAAACACAAAAAATATATTTTTTATTTTTATAATTTTCTAAATTTTTTTGGAATTTTTTTTTTCAAAAATTATTTTGAAAAAGGAAAATAAGGATTCCAAAATTTTTAATATGAATTCCAGGAATCTTATGCTCTTTAGCCTAAAGCTCCAATCAAAGGGTCAGACATGGCTTAATAGCCAGCCAAGCTTTAGTATGTATCCAGACATGACACGCCTAACATGCCTTACAGTCGTGGCTTTACAGCCAACCAGGCTTCAACATGCTTCATGAAACACTAGAATTCATTCTTAAAAATTTTGAAGAAAAATATATTTTTGAAAACATTTTTTTTTCGAAAACAAAGGAGAAATTTTTGAAAGATTTTTGAAAAATTTTTGAAAATAAAACAAAAAGAAAATTACCTAATCTGAGCAACAAGATGAACCGTCAGTTGTCCAAACTCGAACAATCCCCGGCAACGGCGCCAAAAACTTGGTATGCGAAATTTTTACTCAGGTTGTGAATAGTTGTTCGAAATTGATTCCCTGGCAATGTTACCAAAAACGGATGCACAGAACCATGGTCTAAACATATCTTCACAACTTCGCATAACTGACCAGCAAGTGCACTGGGTCGTCCGCCATTTTGAGTTCTGTAGCGCCAGAAAATCTATTTTGAGTGTAGGGAGGTCAGAATCCAACAGCATCAGCAGTCCTTCTTCAACCTCTGAATATGATTTTTGCTCAAGTCCCTCAATTTCAGCCAGAAAATACCTGAAATCACAGAAAAACACACAAACTCATTGTAAAGTCCAGAAATGTGAATTTAACATAAAAACTAATGAAAACGTCCCTAAAAGTAACTAGATCCTACTAAAAACATACTAAAAACAATGCCAAAAAGCGTATAAATTATCCGCTCATCAGTAGGCATACATCATATGCATATGTTTGAATTGTTTAGGTTTGTTCAATTGTTTTGGTTTGCTTAATTGTACATGTTTCATGATTATTTCCTAATTGACATACTTGCCTTACTTGCGCATTACTTGTCTGTATTGTTTGTAAGTTGAATTACTTGAGGGATGGTTTGGTTCTTGGTTTATTCGGTTGGAAGGTAGTGAAAGTATGAAGGATATTGGGTTAGAATTAGAATCCCCTATGATAGTTGCCATGTGATGGATTAGTGAGAATTTAGGATGGATATGAAGAGGTAAGAAGTTTATGATGTTTACTAAATTTATGTTATAGTGCATTGTATTTATTTAGTACTTTTACCATATTGGGAACCCATAGATTGGGGGTTCTCATTCCGTATATATATTCTCTGTTTTTCAAATGCAAGTCCTGGTACTCAGCAGCGAGCTGGATTCATCTAGAAAGTGACGAAGTTTATTTGATTTTGTTTTGTACTTTTAGAATCTGTTCGTTTTATTTTGAAAACCTTCAATATTAATTATGTAAATGTTTAATTTGCGACTTTCCTATAGAGGCGATCATGTATCTTTGGGAGAGATAGGAAATACTGTTGTCAAACTTGTTTTACTTTCTGTACCCTGGCCAACCTAAGCTTCGCATGTCGC